>NW_027288661.1:0-99745 GCF_037038585.1 Patagioenas fasciata | reverse complement strand
TATACTCGCAGACACGCGAACGTGCTCAATGCGGTCACAGAGGCAGCAGCTTTTGCACAGATGCTCCTGGTGATTCTGGCACTTTCCAGGCACACTCCTGAAAGTCGCGCACACTGCTGTTCACTCGCTAAACGACCTCTTGGGAAACACGTCTCCGGTCGACGGACCGCTCAGATTGCTTCTCGTGTAACTGTGAACTGTGTCAGCGCAGGGAATCCGTCTCTGTTGAGCAGATGTCAATCCTGCCTCGCCTTTGCTTTGTTGCCTCTACCAAGATGATTTCCCGTTTCTCTCTTCACTGGAGCAGGCAGACACAGCCAACGCACATCAAGTGTCAAGAGACACGCTCTGCTGAGCTCAACGCTTGTGCAGATGCACATGTGCGACGAAGTCAACACACGTGCTTGTGGAGAGAAAGAAAGGGACTCCCAGGCGTGTGGAGCGACGGGGAGAAAGAGCGGGCGCTGAGGAACACAGTTTCAACAGACTGTCTCCACACAAACAGGCACCTGTCTGCAGGTATCCTAGATCTTGATTCTTGAACTTGAGGAAACACGCGTCTGAGCAAAACTCCCAAACGCTTCCAGGAAAGACACAGGCTCTCCCACAAGCACACAAGTGTTTGCCCTCAGCTATAGATCAGGGACAAGCCTGTGAAGAGCAACCAAAGAGCTCGTCCGTCTTTCCCTCAATAGATGGGAGTAGGCGCGCTTGCGGATGTGTGCGTGTGTGTGGCCACGCGTTTGCTTAGGCATCAGTGTGTGAAAAGGTAGGTGCTTTTCTCTAGCTGCGTGTGCGTGCACGTGGTGCTGGGTGCACATCCCTGGGTGCTCGTGGAAAGGTTTCTGCATGGTTTTCGCTGAGGAATCGTGTGTGTGCACATGGACAAAGAGAAGGCGCAGCAACCAGGTTCCAGCGCCGAAGAAGGCAAAAGGCGAGGTTTCCGGCGCTATCTCCTTCTCTCCCCAGAGCTAGTCGCGCAAAGCAAGCCGCTAAGCCGGCGACCGGCAAGAGAGCTACAACGAAGCATGCCGAACGGAGAAAATAGCAGCAGCTCATCTGTTCACACCTTGTTTCTGCCATGTGCTTGAACGCCAAGACGTTCGCGCTTCTGTGAGATGAAAGACGTCCTTCTGCATATGTGGTTGCTCACACCGGTGCACTTGTTAGTGTATCCATTCAGTCCTGGGCTGCGGGGCATTCAGAAGTGGCTCTGTGGAGACGTCCTGCATAGAGGCAGCTGTCAGAACACGCACACTCGATTGTTCACCAAAACATATGCAGACGCGTCCTTAGCCTGTAGATTTGGATGCACAGAGTTCCCTGTGTTCGCAAGAGACAAGGGAATCGCGTCTGTGCGCACAGAAGCAATAGCGGACCGTTTCCCTCGGAGTGAACGCGAAAGAGCCGTCTATATACTCGCAGACACGCGAACGTGCCTCAATGCGGTCACAGAGGCAGCAGCTTTTGCACAGATGCTCCTGGTGATTCTGGCACTTTCCAGGCACACTCCTGAAAGTCGCGCACACTGCTGTTCACTCGCTAAACGACCTCTTGGGAAACACGTCTCCGGTCGACGGACCGCTCAGATTGCTTCTCGTGTAACTGTGAACTGTGTCAGCGCAGGGAATCCGTCTCTGTTGAGCAGATGTCAATCCTGCCTCGCCTTTGCTTTGTTGCCTCTACCAAGATGATTTCCCGTTTCTCTCTTCACTGGAGCAGGCAGACACAGCCAACGCACATCAAGTGTCAAGAGACACGCTCTGCTGAGCTCAACGCTTGTGCAGATGCACATGTGCGACGAAGTCAACACACGTGCTTGTGGAGAGAAAGAAAGGGACTCCCAGGCGTGTGGAGCGACGGGGAGAAAGAGCGGGCGCTGAGGAACACAGTTTCAAACAGACTGTCTCCACACAAACAGGCACCTGTCTGCAGGTATCCTAGATCTTGATTCTTGAACTTGAGGAAACACGCGTCTGAGCAAAACTCCCAAACGCTTCCAGGAAAGACACAGGCTCTCCACAAGCACACAAGTGTTTGCCCTCAGCTATAGATCAGGGACAAGCCTGTGAAGAGCAACCAAAGAGCTCGTCCGTCTTTCCCTCAATAGATGGGAGTAGGCGCGCTTGCGGATGTGTGCGTGTGTGTGGCCACGCGTTTGCTTAGGCATCAGTGTGTGAAAAGGTAGGTGCTTTTCTCTAGCTGCGTGTGCGTGCACGTGGTGCTGGGTGCACATCCCTGGGTGCTCGTGGAAAGGTTTCTGCATGGTTTTCGCTGAGGAATCGTGTGTGTGCACATGGACAAAGAGAAGGCGCAGCAACCAGGTTCCAGCGCCGAAGAAGGCAAAAGGCGAGGTTTCCGGCGCTATCTCCTTCTCTCCCCAGAGCTAGTCGCGCAAAGCAAGCCGCTAAGCCGGCGACCGGCAAGAGAGCTACAACGAAGCATGCCGAACGGAGAAAATAGCAGCAGCTCATCTGTTCACACCTTGTTTCTGCCATGTGCTTGAACGCCAAGACGTTCGCGCTTCTGTGAGATGAAAGACGTCCTTCTGCATATGTGGTTGCTCACACCGGTGCACTTGTTAGTGTATCCATTCAGTCCTGGGCTGCGGGGCATTCAGAAGTGGCTCTGTGGAGACGTCTGCATAGAGGCAGCTGTCAGAACACGCACACTCGATTGTTCACCAAAACATATGCAGACGCGTCCTTAGCCTGTAGATTTGGATGCACAGAGTTCCCTGTGTTCGCAAGAGACAAGGGAATCGCGTCTGTGCGCACAGAAGCAATAGCGGACCGTTTCCCTCGGAGTGAACGCGAAAGAGCCGTCTATATACTCGCAGACACGCGAACGTGCCTCAATGCGGTCACAGAGGCAGCAGCTTTTGCACAGATGCTCCTGGTGATTCTGGCACTTTCCAGGCACACTCCTGAAAGTCGCGCACACTGCTGTTCACTCGCTAAACGACCTCTTGGGAAACACGTCTCCGGTCGACGGACCGCTCAGATTGCTTCTCGTGTAACTGTGAACTGTGTCAGCGCAGGGAATCCGTCTCTGTTGAGCAGATGTCAATCCTGCCTCGCCTTTGCTTTGTTGCCTCTACCAAGATGATTTCCCGTTTCTCTCTTCACTGGAGCAGGCAGACACAGCCAACGCACATCAAGTGTCAAGAGACACGCTCTGCTGAGCTCAACGCTTGTGCAGATGCACATGTGCGACGAAGTCAACACACGTGCTTGTGGAGAGAAAGAAAGGGACTCCCAGGCGTGTGGAGCGACGGGGAGAAAGAGCGGGCGCTGAGGAACACAGTTTCAAACAGACTGTCTCCACACAAACAGGCACCTGTCTGCAGGTATCCTAGATCTTGATTCTTGAACTTGAGGAAACACGCGTCTGAGCAAAACTCCCAAACGCTTCCAGGAAAGACACAGGCTCTCCCACAAGCACACAAGTGTTTGCCCTCAGCTATAGATCAGGGACAAGCCTGTGAAGAGCAACCAAAGAGCTCGTCCGTCTTTCCCTCAATAGATGGGAGTAGGCGCGCTTGCGGATGTGTGCGTGTGTGTGGCCACGCGTTTGCTTAGGCATCAAGTGTGTGAAAAGGTAGGTGCTTTTCTCTAGCTGCGTGTGCGTGCACGTGGTGCTGGGTGCACATCCCTGGGTGCTCGTGGAAAGGTTTCTGCATGGTTTTCGCTGAGGAATCGTGTGTGTGCACATGGACAAAGAGAAGGCGCAGCAACCAGGTTCCAGCGCCGAAGAAGGCAAAAGGCGAGGTTTCCGGCGCTATCTCCTTCTCTCCCCAGAGCTAGTCGCGCAAAGCAAGCCGCTAAGCCGGCGACCGGCAAGAGAGCTACAACGAAGCATGCCGAACGGAGAAAATAGCAGCAGCTCATCTGTTCACACCTTGTTTCTGCCATGTGCTTGAACGCCAAGACGTTCGCGCTTCTGTGAGATGAAAGACGTCCTTCTGCATATGTGGTTGCTCACACCGGTGCACTTGTTAGTGTATCCATTCAGTCCTGGGCTGCGGGGCATTCAGAAGTGGCTCTGTGGAGACGTCTGCATAGAGGCAGCTGTCAGAACACGCACACTCGATTGTTCACCAAAACATATGCAGACGCGTCCTTAGCCTGTAGATTTGGATGCACAGAGTTCCCTGTGTTCGCAAGAGACAAGGGAATCGCGTCTGTGCGCACAGAAGCAATAGCGGACCGTTTCCCTCGGAGTGAACGCGAAAGAGCCGTCTATATACTCGCAGACACGCGAACGTGCCTCAATGCGGTCACAGAGGCAGCAGCTTTTGCACAGATGCTCCTGGTGATTCTGGCACTTTCCAGGCACACTCCTGAAAGTCGCGCACACTGCTGTTCACTTCGCTAAACGACCTCTTGGGAAACACGTCTCCGGTCGACGGACCGCTCAGATTGCTTCTCGTGTAACTGTGAACTGTGTCAGCGCAGGGAATCCGTCTCTGTTGAGCAGATGTCAATCCTGCCTCGCCTTTGCTTTGTTGCCTCTACCAAGATGATTTCCCGTTTCTCTCTTCACTGGAGCAGGCAGACACAGCCAACGCACATCAAGTGTCAAGAGACACGCTCTGCTGAGCTCAACGCTTGTGCAGATGCACATGTGCGACGAAGTCAACACACGTGCTTGTGGAGAGAAAGAAAGGGACTCCCAGGCGTGTGGAGCGACGGGGAGAAAGAGCGGGCGCTGAGGAACACAGTTTCAAGACAGACTGTCTCCACACAAACAGGCACCTGTCTGCAGGTATCCTAGATCTTGATTCTTGAACTTGAGGAAACACGCGTCTGAGCAAAACTCCCAAACGCTTCCAGGAAAGACACAGGCTCTCCCACAAGCACACAAGTGTTTGCCCTCAGCTATAGATCAGGGACAAGCCTGTGAAGAGCAACCAAAGAGCTCGTCCGTCTTTCCCTCAATAGATGGGAGTAGGCGCGCTTGCGGATGTGTGCGTGTGTGTGGCCACGCGTTTGCTTAGGCATCAGTGTGTGAAAAGGTAGGTGCTTTTCTCTAGCTGCGTGTGCGTGCACGTGGTGCTGGGTGCACATCCCTGGGTGCTCGTGGAAAGGTTTCTGCATGGTTTTCGCTGAGGAATCGTGTGTGTGCACATGGACAAAGAGAAGGCGCAGCAACCAGGTTCCAGCGCCGAAGAAGGCAAAAGGCGAGGTTTCCGGCGCTATCTCCTTCTCTCCCCAGAGCTAGTCGCGCAAAGCAAGCCGCTAAGCCGGCGACCGGCAAGAGAGCTACAACGAAGCATGCCGAACGGAGAAAATAGCAGCAGCTCATCTGTTCACACCTTGTTTCTGCCATGTGCTTGAACGCCAAGACGTTCGCGCTTCTGTGAGATGAAAGACGTCCTTCTGCATATGTGGTTGCTCACACCGGTGCACTTGTTAGTGTATCCATTCAGTCCTGGGCTGCGGGGCATTCAGAAGTGGCTCTGTGGAGACGTCTGCATAGAGGCAGCTGTCAGAACACGCACACTCGATTGTTCACCAAAACATATGCAGACGCGTCCTTAGCCTGTAGATTTGGATGCACAGAGTTCCCTGTGTTCGCAAGAGACAAGGGAATCGCGTCTGTGCGCACAGAAGCAATAGCGGACCGTTTCCCTCGGAGTGAACGCGAAAGAGCCGTCTATATACTCGCAGACACGCGAACGTGCCTCAATGCGGTCACAGAGGCAGCAGCTTTTGCACAGATGCTCCTGGTGATTCTGGCACTTTCCAGGCACACTCCTGAAAGTCGCGCACACTGCTGTTCACTCGCTAAACGACCTCTTGGGAAACACGTCTCCGGTCGACGGACCGCTCAGATTGCTTCTCGTGTAACTGTGAACTGTGTCAGCGCAGGGAATCCGTCTCTGTTGAGCAGATGTCAATCCTGCCTCGCCTTTGCTTTGTTGCCTCTACCAAGATGATTTCCCGTTTCTCTCTTCACTGGAGCAGGCAGACACAGCCAACGCACATCAAGTGTCAAGAGACACGCTCTGCTGAGCTCAACGCTTGTGCAGATGCACATGTGCGACGAAGTCAACACACGTGCTTGTGGAGAGAAAGAAAGGGACTCCCAGGCGTGTGGAGCGACGGGGAGAAAGAGCGGGCGCTGAGGAACACAGTTTCAAACAGACTGTCTCCACACAAACAGGCACCTGTCTGCAGGTATCCTAGATCTTGATTCTTGAACTTGAGGAAACACGCGTCTGAGCAAAACTCCCAAACGCTTCCAGGAAAGACACAGGCTCTCCCACAAGCACACAAGTGTTTGCCCTCAGCTATAGATCAGGGACAAGCCTGTGAAGAGCAACCAAAGAGCTCGTCCGTCTTTCCCTCAATAGATGGGAGTAGGCGCGCTTGCGGATGTGTGCGTGTGTGTGGCCACGCGTTTGCTTAGGCATCAGTGTGTGAAAAGGTAGGTGCTTTTCTCTAGCTGCGTGTGCGTGCACGTGGTGCTGGGTGCACATCCCTGGGTGCTCGTGGAAAGGTTTCTGCATGGTTTTCGCTGAGGAATCGTGTGTGTGCACATGGACAAAGAGAAGGCGCAGCAACCAGGTTCCAGCGCCGAAGAAGGCAAAAGGCGAGGTTTCCGGCGCTATCTCCTTCTCTCCCCAGAGCTAGTCGCGCAAAGCAAGCCGCTAAGCCGGCGACCGGCAAGAGAGCTACAACGAAGCATGCCGAACGGAGAAAATAGCAGCAGCTCATCTGTTCACACCTTGTTTCTGCCATGTGCTTGAACGCCAAGACGTTCGCGCTTCTGTGAGATGAAAGACGTCCTTCTGCATATGTGGTTGCTCACACCGGTGCACTTGTTAGTGTATCCATTCAGTCCTGGGCTGCGGGGCATTCAGAAGTGGCTCTGTGGAGACGTCTGCATAGAGGCAGCTGTCAGAACACGCACACTCGATTGTTCACCAAAACATATGCAGACGCGTCCTTAGCCTGTAGATTTGGATGCACAGAGTTCCCTGTGTTCGCAAGAGACAAGGGAATCGCGTCTGTGCGCACAGAAGCAATAGCGGACCGTTTCCCTCGGAGTGAACGCGAAAGAGCCGTCTATATACTCGCAGACACGCGAACGTGCCTCAATGCGGTCACAGAGGCAGCAGCTTTTGCACAGATGCTCCTGGTGATTCTGGCACTTTCCAGGCACACTCCTGAAAGTCGCGCACACTGCTGTTCACATCGCTAAACGACCTCTTGGGAAACACGTCTCCGGTCGACGGACCGCTCAGATTGCTTCTCGTGTAACTGTGAACTGTGTCAGCGCAGGGAATCCGTCTCTGTTGAGCAGATGTCAATCCTGCCTCGCCTTTGCTTTGTTGCCTCTACCAAGATGATTTCCCGTTTCTCTCTTCACTGGAGCAGGCAGACACAGCCAACGCACATCAAGTGTCAAGAGACACGCTCTGCTGAGCTCAACGCTTGTGCAGATGCACATGTGCGACGAAGTCAACACACGTGCTTGTGGAGAGAAAGAAAGGGACTCCCAGGCGTGTGGAGCGACGGGGAGAAAGAGCGGGCGCTGAGGAACACAGTTTCAAACAGACTGTCTCCACACAAACAGGCACCTGTCTGCAGGTATCCTAGATCTTGATTCTTGAACTTGAGGAAACACGCGTCTGAGCAAAACTCCCAAACGCTTCCAGGAAAGACACAGGCTCTCCCACAAGCACACAAGTGTTTGCCCTCAGCTATAGATCAGGGACAAGCCTGTGAAGAGCAACCAAAGAGCTCGTCCGTCTTTCCCTCAATAGATGGGAGTAGGCGCGCTTGCGGATGTGTGCGTGTGTGTGGCCACGCGTTTGCTTAGGCATCAGTGTGTGAAAAGGTAGGTGCTTTTCTCTAGCTGCGTGTGCGTGCACGTGGTGCTGGGTGCACATCCCTGGGTGCTCGTGGAAAGGTTTCTGCATGGTTTTCGCTGAGGAATCGTGTGTGTGCACATGGACAAAGAGAAGGCGCAGCAACCAGGTTCCAGCGCCGAAGAAGGCAAAAGGCGAGGTTTCCGGCGCTATCTCCTTCTCTCCCCCAGAGCTAGTCGCGCAAAGCAAGCCGCTAAGCCGGCGACCGGCAAGAGAGCTACAACGAAGCATGCCGAACGGAGAAAATAGCAGCAGCTCATCTGTTCACACCTTGTTTCTGCCATGTGCTTGAACGCCAAGACGTTCGCGCTTCTGTGAGATGAAAGACGTCCTTCTGCATATGTGGTTGCTCACACCGGTGCACTTGTTAGTGTATCCATTCAGTCCTGGGCTGCGGGGCATTCAGAAGTGGCTCTGTGGAGACGTCTGCATAGAGGCAGCTGTCAGAACACGCACACTCGATTGTTCACCAAAACATATGCAGACGCGTCCTTAGCCTGTAGATTTGGATGCACAGAGTTCCCTGTGTTCGCAAGAGACAAGGGAATCGCGTCTGTGCGCACAGAAGCAATAGCGGACCGTTTCCCTCGGAGTGAACGCGAAAGAGCCGTCTATATACTCGCAGACACGCGAACGTGCCTCAATGCGGTCACAGAGGCAGCAGCTTTTGCACAGATGCTCCTGGTGATTCTGGCACTTTCCAGGCACACTCCTGAAAGTCGCGCACACTGCTGTTCACTCGCTAAACGACCTCTTGGGAAACACGTCTCCGGTCGACGGACCGCTCAGATTGCTTCTCGTGTAACTGTGAACTGTGTCAGCGCAGGGAATCCGTCTCTGTTGAGCAGATGTCAATCCTGCCTCGCTTTTGCTTTGTTGCCTCTACCAAGATGATTTCCCGTTTCTCTCTTCACTGGAGCAGGCAGACACAGCCAACGCACATCAAGTGTCAAGAGACACGCTCTGCTGAGCTCAACGCTTGTGCAGATGCACATGTGCGACGAAGTCAACACACGTGCTTGTGGAGAGAAAGAAAGGGACTCCCAGGCGTGTGGAGCGACGGGGAGAAAGAGCGGGCGCTGAGGAACACAGTTTCAAACAGACTGTCTCCACACAAACAGGCACCTGTCTGCAGGTATCCTAGATCTTGATTCTTGAACTTGAGGAAACACGCGTCTGAGCAAAACTCCCAAACGCTTCCAGGAAAGACACAGGCTCTCCCACAAGCACACAAGTGTTTGCCCTCAGCTATAGATCAGGGACAAGCCTGTGAAGAGCAACCAAAGAGCTCGTCCGTCTTTCCCTCAATAGATGGGAGTAGGCGCGCTTGCGGATGTGTGCGTGTGTGTGGCCACGCGTTTGCTTAGGCATCAGTGTGTGAAAAGGTAGGTGCTTTTCTCTAGCTGCGTGTGCGTGCACGTGGTGCTGGGTGCACATCCCTGGGTGCTCGTGGAAAGGTTTCTGCATGGTTTTCGCTGAGGAATCGTGTGTGTGCACATGGACAAAGAGAAGGCGCAGCAACCAGGTTCCAGCGCCGAAGAAGGCAAAAGGCGAGGTTTCCGGCGCTATCTCCTTCTCTCCCCAGAGCTAGTCGCGCAAAGCAAGCCGCTAAGCCGGCGACCGGCAAGAGAGCTACAACGAAGCATGCCGAACGGAGAAAATAGCAGCAGCTCATCTGTTCACACCTTGTTTCTGCCATGTGCTTGAACGCCAAGACGTTCGCGCTTCTGTGAGATGAAAGACGTCCTTCTGCATATGTGGTTGCTCACACCGGTGCACTTGTTAGTGTATCCATTCAGTCCTGGGCTGCGGGGCATTCAGAAGTGGCTCTGTGGAGACGTCTGCATAGAGGCAGCTGTCAGAACACGCACACTCGATTGTTCACCAAAACATATGCAGACGCGTCCTTAGCCTGTAGATTTGGATGCACAGAGTTCCCTGTGTTCGCAAGAGACAAGGGAATCGCGTCTGTGCGCACAGAAGCAATAGCGGACCGTTTCCCTCGGAGTGAACGCGAAAGAGCCGTCTATATACTCGCAGACACGCGAACGTGCCTCAATGCGGTCACAGAGGCAGCAGCTTTTGCACAGATGCTCCTGGTGATTCTGGCACTTTCCAGGCACACTCCTGAAAGTCGCGCACACTGCTGTTCACTCGCTAAACGACCTCTTGGGAAACACGTCTCCGGTCGACGGACCGCTCAGATTGCTTCTCGTGTAACTGTGAACTGTGTCAGCGCAGGGAATCCGTCTCTGTTGAGCAGATGTCAATCCTGCCTCGCCTTTGCTTTGTTGCCTCTACCAAGATGATTTCCCGTTTCTCTCTTCACTGGAGCAGGCAGACACAGCCAACGCACATCAAGTGTCAAGAGACACGCTCTGCTGAGCTCAACGCTTGTGCAGATGCACATGTGCGACGAAGTCAACACACGTGCTTGTGGAGAGAAAGAAAGGGACTCCCAGGCGTGTGGAGCGACGGGGAGAAAGAGCGGGCGCTGAGGAACACAGTTTCAAACAGACTGTCTCCACACAAACAGGCACCTGTCTGCAGGTATCCTAGATCTTGATTCTTGAACTTGAGGAAACACGCGTCTGAGCAAAACTCCCAAACGCTTCCAGGAAAGACACAGGCTCTCCCACAAGCACACAAGTGTTTGCCCTCAGCTATAGATCAGGGACAAGCCTGTGAAGAGCAACCAAAGAGCTCGTCCGTCTTTCCCTCAATAGATGGGAGTAGGCGCGCTTGCGGATGTGTGCGTGTGTGTGGCCACGCGTTTGCTTAGGCATCAGTGTGTGAAAAGGTAGGTGCTTTTCTCTAGCTGCGTGTGCGTGCACGTGGTGCTGGGTGCACATCCCTGGGTGCTCGTGGAAAGGTTTCTGCATGGTTTTCGCTGAGGAATCGTGTGTGTGCACATGGACAAAGAGAAGGCGCAGCAACCAGGTTCCAGCGCCGAAGAAGGCAAAAGGCGAGGTTTCCGGCGCTATCTCCTTCTCTCCCCAGAGCTAGTCGCGCAAAGCAAGCCGCTAAGCCGGCGACCGGCAAGAGAGCTACAACGAAGCATGCCGAACGGAGAAAATAGCAGCAGCTCATCTGTTCACACCTTGTTTCTGCCATGTGCTTGAACGCCAAGACGTTCGCGCTTCTGTGAGATGAAAGACGTCCTTCTGCATATGTGGTTGCTCACACCGGTGCACTTGTTAGTGTATCCATTCAGTCCTGGGCTGCGGGGCATTCAGAAGTGGCTCTGTGGAGACGTCTGCATAGAGGCAGCTGTCAGAACACGCACACTCGATTGTTCACCAAAACATATGCAGACGCGTCCTTAGCCTGTAGATTTGGATGCACAGAGTTCCCTGTGTTCGCAAGAGACAAGGGAATCGCGTCTGTGCGCACAGAAGCAATAGCGGACCGTTTCCCTCGGAGTGAACGCGAAAGAGCCGTCTATATACTCGCAGACACGCGAACGTGCCTCAATGCGGTCACAGAGGCAGCAGCTTTTGCACAGATGCTCCTGGTGATTCTGGCACTTTCCAGGCACACTCCTGAAAGTCGCGCACACTGCTGTTCACTCGCTAAACGACCTCTTGGGAAACACGTCTCCGGTCGACGGACCGCTCAGATTGCTTCTCGTGTAACTGTGAACTGTGTCAGCGCAGGGAATCCGTCTCTGTTGAGCAGATGTCAATCCTGCCTCGCCTTTGCTTTGTTGCCTCTACCAAGATGATTTCCCGTTTCTCTCTTCACTGGAGCAGGCAGACACAGCCAACGCACATCAAGTGTCAAGAGACACGCTCTGCTGAGCTCAACGCTTGTGCAGATGCACATGTGCGACGAAGTCAACACACGTGCTTGTGGAGAGAAAGAAAGGGACTCCCAGGCGTGTGGAGCGACGGGGAGAAAGAGCGGGCGCTGAGGAACACAGTTTCAAACAGACTGTCTCCACACAAACAGGCACCTGTCTGCAGGTATCCTAGATCTTGATTCTTGAACTTGAGGAAACACGCGTCTGAGCAAAACTCCCAAACGCTTCCAGGAAAGACACAGGCTCTCCCACAAGCACACAAGTGTTTGCCCTCAGCTATAGATCAGGGACAAGCCTGTGAAGAGCAACCAAAGAGCTCGTCCGTCTTTCCCTCAATAGATGGGAGTAGGCGCGCTTGCGGATGTGTGCGTGTGTGTGGCCACGCGTTTGCTTAGGCATCAGTGTGTGAAAAGGTAGGTGCTTTTCTCTAGCTGCGTGTGCGTGCACGTGGTGCTGGGTGCACATCCCTGGGTGCTCGTGGAAAGGTTTCTGCATGGTTTTCGCTGAGGAATCGTGTGTGTGCACATGGACAAAGAGAAGGCGCAGCAACCAGGTTCCAGCGCCGAAGAAGGCAAAAGGCGAGGTTTCCGGCGCTATCTCCTTCTCTCCCCAGAGCTAGTCGCGCAAAGCAAGCCGCTAAGCCGGCGACCGGCAAGAGAGCTACAACGAAGCATGCCGAACGGAGAAAATAGCAGCAGCTCATCTGTTCACACCTTGTTTCTGCCATGTGCTTGAACGCCAAGACGTTCGCGCTTCTGTGAGATGAAAGACGTCCTTCTGCATATGTGGTTGCTCACACCGGTGCACTTGTTAGTGTATCCATTCAGTCCTGGGCTGCGGGGCATTCAGAAGTGGCTCTGTGGAGACGTCTGCATAGAGGCAGCTGTCAGAACACGCACACTCGATTGTTCACCAAAACATATGCAGACGCGTCCTTAGCCTGTAGATTTGGATGCACAGAGTTCCCTGTGTTCGCAAGAGACAAGGGAATCGCGTCTGTGCGCACAGAAGCAATAGCGGACCGTTTCCCTCGGAGTGAACGCGAAAGAGCCGTCTATATACTCGCAGACACGCGAACGTGCCTCAATGCGGTCACAGAGGCAGCAGCTTTTGCACAGATGCTCCTGGTGATTCTGGCACTTTCCAGGCACACTCCTGAAAGTCGCGCACACTGCTGTTCACTCGCTAAACGACCTCTTGGGAAACACGTCTCCGGTCGACGGACCGCTCAGATTGCTTCTCGTGTAACTGTGAACTGTGTCAGCGCAGGGAATCCGTCTCTGTTGAGCAGATGTCAATCCTGCCTCGCCTTTGCTTTGTTGCCTCTACCAAGATGATTTCCCGTTTCTCTCTTCACTGGAGCAGGCAGACACAGCCAACGCACATCAAGTGTCAAGAGACACGCTCTGCTGAGCTCAACGCTTGTGCAGATGCACATGTGCGACGAAGTCAACACACGTGCTTGTGGAGAGAAAGAAAGGGACTCCCAGGCGTGTGGAGCGACGGGGAGAAAGAGCGGGCGCTGAGGAACACAGTTTCAAACAGACTGTCTCCACACAAACAGGCACCTGTCTGCAGGTATCCTAGATCTTGATTCTTGAACTTGAGGAAACACGCGTCTGAGCAAAACTCCCAAACGCTTCCAGGAAAGACACAGGCTCTCCCACAAGCACACAAGTGTTTGCCCTCAGCTATAGATCAGGGACAAGCCTGTGAAGAGCAACCAAAGAGCTCGTCCGTCTTTCCCTCAATAGATGGGAGTAGGCGCGCTTGCGGATGTGTGCGTGTGTGTGGCCACGCGTTTGCTTAGGCATCAGTGTGTGAAAAGGTAGGTGCTTTTCTCTAGCTGCGTGTGCGTGCACGTGGTGCTGGGTGCACATCCCTGGGTGCTCGTGGAAAGGTTTCTGCATGGTTTTCGCTGAGGAATCGTGTGTGTGCACATGGACAAAGAGAAGGCGCAGCAACCAGGTTCCAGCGCCGAAGAAGGCAAAAGGCGAGGTTTCCGGCGCTATCTCCTTCTCTCCCCAGAGCTAGTCGCGCAAAGCAAGCCGCTAAGCCGGCGACCGGCAAGAGAGCTACAACGAAGCATGCCGAACGGAGAAAATAGCAGCAGCTCATCTGTTCACACCTTGTTTCTGCCATGTGCTTGAACGCCAAGACGTTCGCGCTTCTGTGAGATGAAAGACGTCCTTCTGCATATGTGGTTGCTCACACCGGTGCACTTGTTAGTGTATCCATTCAGTCCTGGGCTGCGGGGCATTCAGAAGTGGCTCTGTGGAGACGTCTGCATAGAGGCAGCTGTCAGAACACGCACACTCGATTGTTCACCAAAACATATGCAGACGCGTCCTTAGCCTGTAGATTTGGATGCACAGAGTTCCCTGTGTTCGCAAGAGACAAGGGAATCGCGTCTGTGCGCACAGAAGCAATAGCGGACCGTTTCCCTCGGAGTGAACGCGAAAGAGCCGTCTATATACTCGCAGACACGCGAACGTGCCTCAATGCGGTCACAGAGGCAGCAGCTTTTGCACAGATGCTCCTGGTGATTCTGGCACTTTCCAGGCACACTCCTGAAAGTCGCGCACACTGCTGTTCACTCGCTAAACGACCTCTTGGGAAACACGTCTCCGGTCGACGGACCGCTCAGATTGCTTCTCGTGTAACTGTGAACTGTGTCAGCGCAGGGAATCCGTCTCTGTTGAGCAGATGTCAATCCTGCCTCGCCTTTGCTTTGTTGCCTCTACCAAGATGATTTCCCGTTTCTCTCTTCACTGGAGCAGGCAGACACAGCCAACGCACATCAAGTGTCAAGAGACACGCTCTGCTGAGCTCAACGCTTGTGCAGATGCACATGTGCGACGAAGTCAACACACGTGCTTGTGGAGAGAAAGAAAGGGACTCCCAGGCGTGTGGAGCGACGGGGAGAAAGAGCGGGCGCTGAGGAACACAGTTTCAAACAGACTGTCTCCACACAAACAGGCACCTGTCTGCAGGTATCCTAGATCTTGATTCTTGAACTTGAGGAAACACGCGTCTGAGCAAAACTCCCAAACGCTTCCAGGAAAGACACAGGCTCTCCCACAAGCACACAAGTGTTTGCCCTCAGCTATAGATCAGGGACAAGCCTGTGAAGAGCAACCAAAGAGCTCGTCCGTCTTTCCCTCAATAGATGGGAGTAGGCGCGCTTGCGGATGTGTGCGTGTGTGTGGCCACGCGTTTGCTTAGGCATCAGTGTGTGAAAAGGTAGGTGCTTTTCTCTAGCTGCGTGTGCGTGCACGTGGTGCTGGGTGCACATCCCTGGGTGCTCGTGGAAAGGTTTCTGCATGGTTTTCGCTGAGGAATCGTGTGTGTGCACATGGACAAAGAGAAGGCGCAGCAACCAGGTTCCAGCGCCGAAGAAGGCAAAAGGCGAGGTTTCCGGCGCTATCTCCTTCTCTCCCCAGAGCTAGTCGCGCAAAGCAAGCCGCTAAGCCGGCGACCGGCAAGAGAGCTACAACGAAGCATGCCGAACGGAGAAAATAGCAGCAGCTCATCTGTTCACACCTTGTTTCTGCCATGTGCTTGAACGCCAAGACGTTCGCGCTTCTGTGAGATGAAAGACGTCCTTCTGCATATGTGGTTGCTCACACCGGTGCACTTGTTAGTGTATCCATTCAGTCCTGGGCTGCGGGGCATTCAGAAGTGGCTCTGTGGAGACGTCTGCATAGAGGCAGCTGTCAGAACACGCACACTCGATTGTTCACCAAAACATATGCAGACGCGTCCTTAGCCTGTAGATTTGGATGCACAGAGTTCCCTGTGTTCGCAAGAGACAAGGGAATCGCGTCTGTGCGCACAGAAGCAATAGCGGACCGTTTCCCTCGGAGTGAACGCGAAAGAGCCGTCTATATACTCGCAGACACGCGAACGTGCCTCAATGCGGTCACAGAGGCAGCAGCTTTTGCACAGATGCTCCTGGTGATTCTGGCACTTTCCAGGCACACTCCTGAAAGTCGCGCACACTGCTGTTCACTCGCTAAACGACCTCTTGGGAAACACGTCTCCGGTCGACGGACCGCTCAGATTGCTTCTCGTGTAACTGTGAACTGTGTCAGCGCAGGGAATCCGTCTCTGTTGAGCAGATGTCAATCCTGCCTCGCCTTTGCTTTGTTGCCTCTACCAAGATGATTTCCCGTTTCTCTCTTCACTGGAGCAGGCAGACACAGCCAACGCACATCAAGTGTCAAGAGACACGCTCTGCTGAGCTCAACGCTTGTGCAGATGCACATGTGCGACGAAGTCAACACACGTGCTTGTGGAGAGAAAGAAAGGGACTCCCAGGCGTGTGGAGCGACGGGGAGAAAGAGCGGGCGCTGAGGAACACAGTTTCAAACAGACTGTCTCCACACAAACAGGCACCTGTCTGCAGGTATCCTAGATCTTGATTCTTGAACTTGAGGAAACACGCGTCTGAGCAAAACTCCCAAACGCTTCCAGGAAAGACACAGGCTCTCCCACAAGCACACAAGTGTTTGCCCTCAGCTATAGATCAGGGACAAGCCTGTGAAGAGCAACCAAAGAGCTCGTCCGTCTTTCCCTCAATAGATGGGAGTAGGCGCGCTTGCGGATGTGTGCGTGTGTGTGGCCACGCGTTTGCTTAGGCATCAGTGTGTGAAAAGGTAGGTGCTTTTCTCTAGCTGCGTGTGCGTGCACGTGGTGCTGGGTGCACATCCCTGGGTGCTCGTGGAAAGGTTTCTGCATGGTTTTCGCTGAGGAATCGTGTGTGTGCACATGGACAAAGAGAAGGCGCAGCAACCAGGTTCCAGCGCCGAAGAAGGCAAAAGGCGAGGTTTCCGGCGCTATCTCCTTCTCTCCCCAGAGCTAGTCGCGCAAAGCAAGCCGCTAAGCCGGCGACCGGCAAGAGAGCTACAACGAAGCATGCCGAACGGAGAAAATAGCAGCAGCTCATCTGTTCACACCTTGTTTCTGCCATGTGCTTGAACGCCAAGACGTTCGCGCTTCTGTGAGATGAAAGACGTCCTTCTGCATATGTGGTTGCTCACACCGGTGCACTTGTTAGTGTATCCATTCAGTCCTGGGCTGCGGGGCATTCAGAAGTGGCTCTGTGGAGACGTCTGCATAGAGGCAGCTGTCAGAACACGCACACTCGATTGTTCACCAAAACATATGCAGACGCGTCCTTAGCCTGTAGATTTGGATGCACAGAGTTCCCTGTGTTCGCAAGAGACAAGGGAATCGCGTCTGTGCGCACAGAAGCAATAGCGGACCGTTTCCCTCGGAGTGAACGCGAAAGAGCCGTCTATATACTCGCAGACACGCGAACGTGCCTCAATGCGGTCACAGAGGCAGCAGCTTTTGCACAGATGCTCCTGGTGATTCTGGCACTTTCCAGGCACACTCCTGAAAGTCGCGCACACTGCTGTTCACTCGCTAAACGACCTCTTGGGAAACACGTCTCCGGTCGACGGACCGCTCAGATTGCTTCTCGTGTAACTGTGAACTGTGTCAGCGCAGGGAATCCGTCTCTGTTGAGCAGATGTCAATCCTGCCTCGCCTTTGCTTTGTTGCCTCTACCAAGATGATTTCCCGTTTCTCTCTTCACTGGAGCAGGCAGACACAGCCAACGCACATCAAGTGTCAAGAGACACGCTCTGCTGAGCTCAACGCTTGTGCAGATGCACATGTGCGACGAAGTCAACACACGTGCTTGTGGAGAGAAAGAAAGGGACTCCCAGGCGTGTGGAGCGACGGGGAGAAAGAGCGGGCGCTGAGGAACACAGTTTCAAACAGACTGTCTCCACACAAACAGGCACCTGTCTGCAGGTATCCTAGATCTTGATTCTTGAACTTGAGGAAACACGCGTCTGAGCAAAACTCCCAAACGCTTCCAGGAAAGACACAGGCTCTCCCACAAGCACACAAGTGTTTGCCCTCAGCTATAGATCAGGGACAAGCCTGTGAAGAGCAACCAAAGAGCTCGTCCGTCTTTCCCTCAATAGATGGGAGTAGGCGCGCTTGCGGATGTGTGCGTGTGTGTGGCCACGCGTTTGCTTAGGCATCAGTGTGTGAAAAGGTAGGTGCTTTTCTCTAGCTGCGTGTGCGTGCACGTGGTGCTGGGTGCACATCCCTGGGTGCTCGTGGAAAGGTTTCTGCATGGTTTTCGCTGAGGAATCGTGTGTGTGCACATGGACAAAGAGAAGGCGCAGCAACCAGGTTCCAGCGCCGAAGAAGGCAAAAGGCGAGGTTTCCGGCGCTATCTCCTTCTCTCCCCAGAGCTAGTCGCGCAAAGCAAGCCGCTAAGCCGGCGACCGGCAAGAGAGCTACAACGAAGCATGCCGAACGGAGAAAATAGCAGCAGCTCATCTGTTCACACCTTGTTTCTGCCATGTGCTTGAACGCCAAGACGTTCGCGCTTCTGTGAGATGAAAGACGTCCTTCTGCATATGTGGTTGCTCACACCGGTGCACTTGTTAGTGTATCCATTCAGTCCTGGGCTGCGGGGCATTCAGAAGTGGCTCTGTGGAGACGTCTGCATAGAGGCAGCTGTCAGAACACGCACACTCGATTGTTCACCAAAACATATGCAGACGCGTCCTTAGCCTGTAGATTTGGATGCACAGAGTTCCCTGTGTTCGCAAGAGACAAGGGAATCGCGTCTGTGCGCACAGAAGCAATAGCGGACCGTTTCCCTCGGAGTGAACGCGAAAGAGCCGTCTATATACTCGCAGACACGCGAACGTGCCTCAATGCGGTCACAGAGGCAGCAGCTTTTGCACAGATGCTCCTGGTGATTCTGGCACTTTCCAGGCACACTCCTGAAAGTCGCGCACACTGCTGTTCACTCGCTAAACGACCTCTTGGGAAACACGTCTCCGGTCGACGGACCGCTCAGATTGCTTCTCGTGTAACTGTGAACTGTGTCAGCGCAGGGAATCCGTCTCTGTTGAGCAGATGTCAATCCTGCCTCGCCTTTGCTTTGTTGCCTCTACCAAGATGATTTCCCGTTTCTCTCTTCACTGGAGCAGGCAGACACAGCCAACGCACATCAAGTGTCAAGAGACACGCTCTGCTGAGCTCAACGCTTGTGCAGATGCACATGTGCGACGAAGTCAACACACGTGCTTGTGGAGAGAAAGAAAGGGACTCCCAGGCGTGTGGAGCGACGGGGAGAAAGAGCGGGCGCTGAGGAACACAGTTTCAAACAGACTGTCTCCACACAAACAGGCACCTGTCTGCAGGTATCCTAGATCTTGATTCTTGAACTTGAGGAAACACGCGTCTGAGCAAAACTCCCAAACGCTTCCAGGAAAGACACAGGCTCTCCCACAAGCACACAAGTGTTTGCCCTCAGCTATAGATCAGGGACAAGCCTGTGAAGAGCAACCAAAGAGCTCGTCCGTCTTTCCCTCAATAGATGGGAGTAGGCGCGCTTGCGGATGTGTGCGTGTGTGTGGCCACGCGTTTGCTTAGGCATCAGTGTGTGAAAAGGTAGGTGCTTTTCTCTAGCTGCGTGTGCGTGCACGTGGTGCTGGGTGCACATCCCTGGGTGCTCGTGGAAAGGTTTCTGCATGGTTTTCGCTGAGGAATCGTGTGTGTGCACATGGACAAAGAGAAGGCGCAGCAACCAGGTTCCAGCGCCGAAGAAGGCAAAAGGCGAGGTTTCCGGCGCTATCTCCTTCTCTCCCCAGAGCTAGTCGCGCAAAGCAAGCCGCTAAGCCGGCGACCGGCAAGAGAGCTACAACGAAGCATGCCGAACGGAGAAAATAGCAGCAGCTCATCTGTTCACACCTTGTTTCTGCCATGTGCTTGAACGCCAAGACGTTCGCGCTTCTGTGAGATGAAAGACGTCCTTCTGCATATGTGGTTGCTCACACCGGTGCACTTGTTAGTGTATCCATTCAGTCCTGGGCTGCGGGGCATTCAGAAGTGGCTCTGTGGAGACGTCTGCATAGAGGCAGCTGTCAGAACACGCACACTCGATTGTTCACCAAAACATATGCAGACGCGTCCTTAGCCTGTAGATTTGGATGCACAGAGTTCCCTGTGTTCGCAAGAGACAAGGGAATCGCGTCTGTGCGCACAGAAGCAATAGCGGACCGTTTCCCTCGGAGTGAACGCGAAAGAGCCGTCTATATACTCGCAGACACGCGAACGTGCCTCAATGCGGTCACAGAGGCAGCAGCTTTTGCACAGATGCTCCTGGTGATTCTGGCACTTTCCAGGCACACTCCTGAAAGTCGCGCACACTGCTGTTCACTCGCTAAACGACCTCTTGGGAAACACGTCTCCGGTCGACGGACCGCTCAGATTGCTTCTCGTGTAACTGTGAACTGTGTCAGCGCAGGGAATCCGTCTCTGTTGAGCAGATGTCAATCCTGCCTCGCCTTTGCTTTGTTGCCTCTACCAAGATGATTTCCCGTTTCTCTCTTCACTGGAGCAGGCAGACACAGCCAACGCACATCAAGTGTCAAGAGACACGCTCTGCTGAGCTCAACGCTTGTGCAGATGCACATGTGCGACGAAGTCAACACACGTGCTTGTGGAGAGAAAGAAAGGGACTCCCAGGCGTGTGGAGCGACGGGGAGAAAGAGCGGGCGCTGAGGAACACAGTTTCAAACAGACTGTCTCCACACAAACAGGCACCTGTCTGCAGGTATCCTAGATCTTGATTCTTGAACTTGAGGAAACACGCGTCTGAGCAAAACTCCCAAACGCTTCCAGGAAAGACACAGGCTCTCCCACAAGCACACAAGTGTTTGCCCTCAGCTATAGATCAGGGACAAGCCTGTGAAGAGCAACCAAAGAGCTCGTCCGTCTTTCCCTCAATAGATGGGAGTAGGCGCGCTTGCGGATGTGTGCGTGTGTGTGGCCACGCGTTTGCTTAGGCATCAGTGTGTGAAAAGGTAGGTGCTTTTCTCTAGCTGCGTGTGCGTGCACGTGGTGCTGGGTGCACATCCCTGGGTGCTCGTGGAAAGGTTTCTGCATGGTTTTCGCTGAGGAATCGTGTGTGTGCACATGGACAAAGAGAAGGCGCAGCAACCAGGTTCCAGCGCCGAAGAAGGCAAAAGGCGAGGTTTCCGGCGCTATCTCCTTCTCTCCCCAGAGCTAGTCGCGCAAAGCAAGCCGCTAAGCCGGCGACCGGCAAGAGAGCTACAACGAAGCATGCCGAACGGAGAAAATAGCAGCAGCTCATCTGTTCACACCTTGTTTCTGCCATGTGCTTGAACGCCAAGACGTTCGCGCTTCTGTGAGATGAAAGACGTCCTTCTGCATATGTGGTTGCTCACACCGGTGCACTTGTTAGTGTATCCATTCAGTCCTGGGCTGCGGGGCATTCAGAAGTGGCTCTGTGGAGACGTCTGCATAGAGGCAGCTGTCAGAACACGCACACTCGATTGTTCACCAAAACATATGCAGACGCGTCCTTAGCCTGTAGATTTGGATGCACAGAGTTCCCTGTGTTCGCAAGAGACAAGGGAATCGCGTCTGTGCGCACAGAAGCAATAGCGGACCGTTTCCCTCGGAGTGAACGCGAAAGAGCCGTCTATATACTCGCAGACACGCGAACGTGCCTCAATGCGGTCACAGAGGCAGCAGCTTTTGCACAGATGCTCCTGGTGATTCTGGCACTTTCCAGGCACACTCCTGAAAGTCGCGCACACTGCTGTTCACTCGCTAAACGACCTCTTGGGAAACACGTCTCCGGTCGACGGACCGCTCAGATTGCTTCTCGTGTAACTGTGAACTGTGTCAGCGCAGGGAATCCGTCTCTGTTGAGCAGATGTCAATCCTGCCTCGCCTTTGCTTTGTTGCCTCTACCAAGATGATTTCCCGTTTCTCTCTTCACTGGAGCAGGCAGACACAGCCAACGCACATCAAGTGTCAAGAGACACGCTCTGCTGAGCTCAACGCTTGTGCAGATGCACATGTGCGACGAAGTCAACACACGTGCTTGTGGAGAGAAAGAAAGGGACTCCCAGGCGTGTGGAGCGACGGGGAGAAAGAGCGGGCGCTGAGGAACACAGTTTCAAACAGACTGTCTCCACACAAACAGGCACCTGTCTGCAGGTATCCTAGATCTTGATTCTTGAACTTGAGGAAACACGCGTCTGAGCAAAACTCCCAAACGCTTCCAGGAAAGACACAGGCTCTCCCACAAGCACACAAGTGTTTGCCCTCAGCTATAGATCAGGGACAAGCCTGTGAAGAGCAACCAAAGAGCTCGTCCGTCTTTCCCTCAATAGATGGGAGTAGGCGCGCTTGCGGATGTGTGCGTGTGTGTGGCCACGCGTTTGCTTAGGCATCAGTGTGTGAAAAGGTAGGTGCTTTTCTCTAGCTGCGTGTGCGTGCACGTGGTGCTGGGTGCACATCCCTGGGTGCTCGTGGAAAGGTTTCTGCATGGTTTTCGCTGAGGAATCGTGTGTGTGCACATGGACAAAGAGAAGGCGCAGCAACCAGGTTCCAGCGCCGAAGAAGGCAAAAGGCGAGGTTTCCGGCGCTATCTCCTTCTCTCCCCAGAGCTAGTCGCGCAAAGCAAGCCGCTAAGCCGGCGACCGGCAAGAGAGCTACAACGAAGCATGCCGAACGGAGAAAATAGCAGCAGCTCATCTGTTCACACCTTGTTTCTGCCATGTGCTTGAACGCCAAGACGTTCGCGCTTCTGTGAGATGAAAGACGTCCTTCTGCATATGTGGTTGCTCACACCGGTGCACTTGTTAGTGTATCCATTCAGTCCTGGGCTGCGGGGCATTCAGAAGTGGCTCTGTGGAGACGTCTGCATAGAGGCAGCTGTCAGAACACGCACACTCGATTGTTCACCAAAACATATGCAGACGCGTCCTTAGCCTGTAGATTTGGATGCACAGAGTTCCCTGTGTTCGCAAGAGACAAGGGAATCGCGTCTGTGCGCACAGAAGCAATAGCGGACCGTTTCCCTCGGAGTGAACGCGAAAGAGCCGTCTATATACTCGCAGACACGCGAACGTGCCTCAATGCGGTCACAGAGGCAGCAGCTTTTGCACAGATGCTCCTGGTGATTCTGGCACTTTCCAGGCACACTCCTGAAAGTCGCGCACACTGCTGTTCACTCGCTAAACGACCTCTTGGGAAACACGTCTCCGGTCGACGGACCGCTCAGATTGCTTCTCGTGTAACTGTGAACTGTGTCAGCGCAGGGAATCCGTCTCTGTTGAGCAGATGTCAATCCTGCCTCGCTTTTGCTTTGTTGCCTCTACCAAGATGATTTCCCGTTTCTCTCTTCACTGGAGCAGGCAGACACAGCCAACGCACATCAAGTGTCAAGAGACACGCTCTGCTGAGCTCAACGCTTGTGCAGATGCACATGTGCGACGAAGTCAACACACGTGCTTGTGGAGAGAAAGAAAGGGACTCCCAGGCGTGTGGAGCGACGGGGAGAAAGAGCGGGCGCTGAGGAACACAGTTTCAAACAGACTGTCTCCACACAAACAGGCACCTGTCTGCAGGTATCCTAGATCTTGATTCTTGAACTTGAGGAAACACGCGTCTGAGCAAAACTCCCAAACGCTTCCAGGAAAGACACAGGCTCTCCCACAAGCACACAAGTGTTTGCCCTCAGCTATAGATCAGGGACAAGCCTGTGAAGAGCAACCAAAGAGCTCGTCCGTCTTTCCCTCAATAGATGGGAGTAGGCGCGCTTGCGGATGTGTGCGTGTGTGTGGCCACGCGTTTGCTTAGGCATCAGTGTGTGAAAAGGTAGGTGCTTTTCTCTAGCTGCGTGTGCGTGCACGTGGTGCTGGGTGCACATCCCTGGGTGCTCGTGGAAAGGTTTCTGCATGGTTTTCGCTGAGGAATCGTGTGTGTGCACATGGACAAAGAGAAGGCGCAGCAACCAGGTTCCAGCGCCGAAGAAGGCAAAAGGCGAGGTTTCCGGCGCTATCTCCTTCTCTCCCCAGAGCTAGTCGCGCAAAGCAAGCCGCTAAGCCGGCGACCGGCAAGAGAGCTACAACGAAGCATGCCGAACGGAGAAAATAGCAGCAGCTCATCTGTTCACACCTTGTTTCTGCCATGTGCTTGAACGCCAAGACGTTCGCGCTTCTGTGAGATGAAAGACGTCCTTCTGCATATGTGGTTGCTCACACCGGTGCACTTGTTAGTGTATCCATTCAGTCCTGGGCTGCGGGGCATTCAGAAGTGGCTCTGTGGAGACGTCTGCATAGAGGCAGCTGTCAGAACACGCACACTCGATTGTTCACCAAAACATATGCAGACGCGTCCTTAGCCTGTAGATTTGGATGCACAGAGTTCCCTGTGTTCGCAAGAGACAAGGGAATCGCGTCTGTGCGCACAGAAGCAATAGCGGACCGTTTCCCTCGGAGTGAACGCGAAAGAGCCGTCTATATACTCGCAGACACGCGAACGTGCCTCAATGCGGTCACAGAGGCAGCAGCTTTTGCACAGATGCTCCTGGTGATTCTGGCACTTTCCAGGCACACTCCTGAAAGTCGCGCACACTGCTGTTCACTCGCTAAACGACCTCTTGGGAAACACGTCTCCGGTCGACGGACCGCTCAGATTGCTTCTCGTGTAACTGTGAACTGTGTCAGCGCAGGGAATCCGTCTCTGTTGAGCAGATGTCAATCCTGCCTCGCCTTTGCTTTGTTGCCTCTACCAAGATGATTTCCCGTTTCTCTCTTCACTGGAGCAGGCAGACACAGCCAACGCACATCAAGTGTCAAGAGACACGCTCTGCTGAGCTCAACGCTTGTGCAGATGCACATGTGCGACGAAGTCAACACGCGTGCTTGTGGAGAGAAAGAAAGGGACTCCCAGGCGTGTGGAGCGACGGGGAGAAAGAGCGGGCGCTGAGGAACACAGTTTCAAACAGACTGTCTCCACACAAACAGGCACCTGTCTGCAGGTATCCTAGATCTTGATTCTTGAACTTGAGGAAACACGCGTCTGAGCAAAACTCCCAAACGCTTCCAGGAAAGACACAGGCTCTCCCACAAGCACACAAGTGTTTGCCCTCAGCTATAGATCAGGGACAAGCCTGTGAAGAGCAACCAAAGAGCTCGTCCGTCTTTCCCTCAATAGATGGGAGTAGGCGCGCTTGCGGATGTGTGCGTGTGTGTGGCCACGCGTTTGCTTAGGCATCAGTGTTTGAAAAGGTAGGTGCTTTTCTCTAGCTGCGTGTGCGTGCACGTGGTGCTGGGTGCACATCCCTGGGTGCTCGTGGAAAGGTTTCTGCATGGTTTTCGCTGAGGAATCGTGTGTGTGCACATGGACAAAGAGA
Organism: Patagioenas fasciata; assembly: GCF_037038585.1. Lineage (NCBI taxonomy): Eukaryota > Metazoa > Chordata > Aves > Columbiformes > Columbidae > Patagioenas > Patagioenas fasciata. The sequence continues at coordinate 74,791 of NW_027288661.1, read as the reverse complement.
AGGCGCAGCAACCAGGTTCCAGCGCCGAAGAAGGCAAAAGGCGAGGTTTCCGGCGCTATCTCCTTCTCTCCCCAGAGCTAGTCGCGCAAAGCAAGCCGCTAAGCCGGCGACCGGCAAGAGAGCTACAACGAAGCATGCCGAACGGAGAAAATAGCAGCAGCTCATCTGTTCACACCTTGTTTCTGCCATGTGCTTGAACGCCAAGACGTTCGCGCTTCTGTGAGATGAAAGACGTCCTTCTGCATATGTGGTTGCTCACACCGGTGCACTTGTTAGTGTATCCATTCAGTCCTGGGCTGCGGGGCATTCAGAAGTGGCTCTGTGGAGACGTCTGCATAGAGGCAGCTGTCAGAACACGCACACTCGATTGTTCACCAAAACATATGCAGACGCGTCCTTAGCCTGTAGATTTGGATGCACAGAGTTCCCTGTGTTCGCAAGAGACAAGGGAATCGCGTCTGTGCGCACAGAAGCAATAGCGGACCGTTTCCCTCGGAGTGAACGCGAAAGAGCCGTCTATATACTCGCAGACACGCGAACGTGCCTCAATGCGGTCACAGAGGCAGCAGCTTTTGCACAGATGCTCCTGGTGATTCTGGCACTTTCCAGGCACACTCCTGAAAGTCGCGCACACTGCTGTTCACTCGCTAAACGACCTCTTGGGAAACACGTCTCCGGTCGACGGACCGCTCAGATTGCTTCTCGTGTAACTGTGAACTGTGTCAGCGCAGGGAATCCGTCTCTGTTGAGCAGATGTCAATCCTGCCTCGCTTTTGCTTTGTTGCCTCTACCAAGATGATTTCCCGTTTCTCTCTTCACTGGAGCAGGCAGACACAGCCAACGCACATCAAGTGTCAAGAGACACGCTCTGCTGAGCTCAACGCTTGTGCAGATGCACATGTGCGACGAAGTCAACACACGTGCTTGTGGAGAGAAAGAAAGGGACTCCCAGGCGTGTGGAGCGACGGGGAGAAAGAGCGGGCGCTGAGGAACACAGTTTCAAACAGACTGTCTCCACACAAACAGGCACCTGTCTGCAGGTATCCTAGATCTTGATTCTTGAACTTGAGGAAACACGCGTCTGAGCAAAACTCCCAAACGCTTCCAGGAAAGACACAGGCTCTCCCACAAGCACACAAGTGTTTGCCCTCAGCTATAGATCAGGGACAAGCCTGTGAAGAGCAACCAAAGAGCTCGTCCGTCTTTCCCTCAATAGATGGGAGTAGGCGCGCTTGCGGATGTGTGCGTGTGTGTGGCCACGCGTTTGCTTAGGCATCAGTGTGTGAAAAGGTAGGTGCTTTTCTCTAGCTGCGTGTGCGTGCACGTGGTGCTGGGTGCACATCCCTGGGTGCTCGTGGAAAGGTTTCTGCATGGTTTTCGCTGAGGAATCGTGTGTGTGCACATGGACAAAGAGAAGGCGCAGCAACCAGGTTCCAGCGCCGAAGAAGGCAAAAGGCGAGGTTTCCGGCGCTATCTCCTTCTCTCCCCAGAGCTAGTCGCGCAAAGCAAGCCGCTAAGCCGGCGACCGGCAAGAGAGCTACAACGAAGCATGCCGAACGGAGAAAATAGCAGCAGCTCATCTGTTCACACCTTGTTTCTGCCATGTGCTTGAACGCCAAGACGTTCGCGCTTCTGTGAGATGAAAGACGTCCTTCTGCATATGTGGTTGCTCACACCGGTGCACTTGTTAGTGTATCCATTCAGTCCTGGGCTGCGGGGCATTCAGAAGTGGCTCTGTGGAGACGTCTGCATAGAGGCAGCTGTCAGAACACGCACACTCGATTGTTCACCAAAACATATGCAGACGCGTCCTTAGCCTGTAGATTTGGATGCACAGAGTTCCCTGTGTTCGCAAGAGACAAGGGAATCGCGTCTGTGCGCACAGAAGCAATAGCGGACCGTTTCCCTCGGAGTGAACGCGAAAGAGCCGTCTATATACTCGCAGACACGCGAACGTGCCTCAATGCGGTCACAGAGGCAGCAGCTTTTGCACAGATGCTCCTGGTGATTCTGGCACTTTCCAGGCACACTCCTGAAAGTCGCGCACACTGCTGTTCACTCGCTAAACGACCTCTTGGGAAACACGTCTCCGGTCGACGGACCGCTCAGATTGCTTCTCGTGTAACTGTGAACTGTGTCAGCGCAGGGAATCCGTCTCTGTTGAGCAGATGTCAATCCTGCCTCGCCTTTGCTTTGTTGCCTCTACCAAGATGATTTCCCGTTTCTCTCTTCACTGGAGCAGGCAGACACAGCCAACGCACATCAAGTGTCAAGAGACACGCTCTGCTGAGCTCAACGCTTGTGCAGATGCACATGTGCGACGAAGTCAACACACGTGCTTGTGGAGAGAAAGAAAGGGACTCCCAGGCGTGTGGAGCGACGGGGAGAAAGAGCGGGCGCTGAGGAACACAGTTTCAAACAGACTGTCTCCACACAAACAGGCACCTGTCTGCAGGTATCCTAGATCTTGATTCTTGAACTTGAGGAAACACGCGTCTGAGCAAAACTCCCAAACGCTTCCAGGAAAGACACAGGCTCTCCCACAAGCACACAAGTGTTTGCCCTCAGCTATAGATCAGGGACAAGCCTGTGAAGAGCAACCAAAGAGCTCGTCCGTCTTTCCCTCAATAGATGGGAGTAGGCGCGCTTGCGGATGTGTGCGTGTGTGTGGCCACGCGTTTGCTTAGGCATCAGTGTGTGAAAAGGTAGGTGCTTTTCTCTAGCTGCGTGTGCGTGCACGTGGTGCTGGGTGCACATCCCTGGGTGCTCGTGGAAAGGTTTCTGCATGGTTTTCGCTGAGGAATCGTGTGTGTGCACATGGACAAAGAGAAGGCGCAGCAACCAGGTTCCAGCGCCGAAGAAGGCAAAAGGCGAGGTTTCCGGCGCTATCTCCTTCTCTCCCCAGAGCTAGTCGCGCAAAGCAAGCCGCTAAGCCGGCGACCGGCAAGAGAGCTACAACGAAGCATGCCGAACGGAGAAAATAGCAGCAGCTCATCTGTTCACACCTTGTTTCTGCCATGTGCTTGAACGCCAAGACGTTCGCGCTTCTGTGAGATGAAAGACGTCCTTCTGCATATGTGGTTGCTCACACCGGTGCACTTGTTAGTGTATCCATTCAGTCCTGGGCTGCGGGGCATTCAGAAGTGGCTCTGTGGAGACGTCTGCATAGAGGCAGCTGTCAGAACACGCACACTCGATTGTTCACCAAAACATATGCAGACGCGTCCTTAGCCTGTAGATTTGGATGCACAGAGTTCCCTGTGTTCGCAAGAGACAAGGGAATCGCGTCTGTGCGCACAGAAGCAATAGCGGACCGTTTCCCTCGGAGTGAACGCGAAAGAGCCGTCTATATACTCGCAGACACGCGAACGTGCCTCAATGCGGTCACAGAGGCAGCAGCTTTTGCACAGATGCTCCTGGTGATTCTGGCACTTTCCAGGCACACTCCTGAAAGTCGCGCACACTGCTGTTCACTCGCTAAACGACCTCTTGGGAAACACGTCTCCGGTCGACGGACCGCTCAGATTGCTTCTCGTGTAACTGTGAACTGTGTCAGCGCAGGGAATCCGTCTCTGTTGAGCAGATGTCAATCCTGCCTCGCCTTTGCTTTGTTGCCTCTACCAAGATGATTTCCCGTTTCTCTCTTCACTGGAGCAGGCAGACACAGCCAACGCACATCAAGTGTCAAGAGACACGCTCTGCTGAGCTCAACGCTTGTGCAGATGCACATGTGCGACGAAGTCAACACACGTGCTTGTGGAGAGAAAGAAAGGGACTCCCAGGCGTGTGGAGCGACGGGGAGAAAGAGCGGGCGCTGAGGAACACAGTTTCAAACAGACTGTCTCCACACAAACAGGCACCTGTCTGCAGGTATCCTAGATCTTGATTCTTGAACTTGAGGAAACACGCGTCTGAGCAAAACTCCCAAACGCTTCCAGGAAAGACACAGGCTCTCCCACAAGCACACAAGTGTTTGCCCTCAGCTATAGATCAGGGACAAGCCTGTGAAGAGCAACCAAAGAGCTCGTCCGTCTTTCCCTCAATAGATGGGAGTAGGCGCGCTTGCGGATGTGTGCGTGTGTGTGGCCACGCGTTTGCTTAGGCATCAGTGTTTGAAAAGGTAGGTGCTTTTCTCTAGCTGCGTGTGCGTGCACGTGGTGCTGGGTGCACATCCCTGGGTGCTCGTGGAAAGGTTTCTGCATGGTTTTCGCTGAGGAATCGTGTGTGTGCACATGGACAAAGAGAAGGCGCAGCAACCAGGTTCCAGCGCCGAAGAAGGCAAAAGGCGAGGTTTCCGGCGCTATCTCCTTCTCTCCCCAGAGCTAGTCGCGCAAAGCAAGCCGCTAAGCCGGCGACCGGCAAGAGAGCTACAACGAAGCATGCCGAACGGAGAAAATAGCAGCAGCTCATCTGTTCACACCTTGTTTCTGCCATGTGCTTGAACGCCAAGACGTTCGCGCTTCTGTGAGATGAAAGACGTCCTTCTGCATATGTGGTTGCTCACACCGGTGCACTTGTTAGTGTATCCATTCAGTCCTGGGCTGCGGGGCATTCAGAAGTGGCTCTGTGGAGACGTCTGCATAGAGGCAGCTGTCAGAACACGCACACTCGATTGTTCACCAAAACATATGCAGACGCGTCCTTAGCCTGTAGATTTGGATGCACAGAGTTCCCTGTGTTCGCAAGAGACAAGGGAATCGCGTCTGTGCGCACAGAAGCAATAGCGGACCGTTTCCCTCGGAGTGAACGCGAAAGAGCCGTCTATATACTCGCAGACACGCGAACGTGCCTCAATGCGGTCACAGAGGCAGCAGCTTTTGCACAGATGCTCCTGGTGATTCTGGCACTTTCCAGGCACACTCCTGAAAGTCGCGCACACTGCTGTTCACTCGCTAAACGACCTCTTGGGAAACACGTCTCCGGTCGACGGACCGCTCAGATTGCTTCTCGTGTAACTGTGAACTGTGTCAGCGCAGGGAATCCGTCTCTGTTGAGCAGATGTCAATCCTGCCTCGCCTTTGCTTTGTTGCCTCTACCAAGATGATTTCCCGTTTCTCTCTTCACTGGAGCAGGCAGACACAGCCAACGCACATCAAGTGTCAAGAGACACGCTCTGCTGAGCTCAACGCTTGTGCAGATGCACATGTGCGACGAAGTCAACACACGTGCTTGTGGAGAGAAAGAAAGGGACTCCCAGGCGTGTGGAGCGACGGGGAGAAAGAGCGGGCGCTGAGGAACACAGTTTCAAACAGACTGTCTCCACACAAACAGGCACCTGTCTGCAGGTATCCTAGATCTTGATTCTTGAACTTGAGGAAACACGCGTCTGAGCAAAACTCCCAAACGCTTCCAGGAAAGACACAGGCTCTCCCACAAGCACACAAGTGTTTGCCCTCAGCTATAGATCAGGGACAAGCCTGTGAAGAGCAACCAAAGAGCTCGTCCGTCTTTCCCTCAATAGATGGGAGTAGGCGCGCTTGCGGATGTGTGCGTGTGTGTGGCCACGCGTTTGCTTAGGCATCAGTGTGTGAAAAGGTAGGTGCTTTTCTCTAGCTGCGTGTGCGTGCACGTGGTGCTGGGTGCACATCCCTGGGTGCTCGTGGAAAGGTTTCTGCATGGTTTTCGCTGAGGAATCGTGTGTGTGCACATGGACAAAGAGAAGGCGCAGCAACCAGGTTCCAGCGCCGAAGAAGGCAAAAGGCGAGGTTTCCGGCGCTATCTCCTTCTCTCCCCAGAGCTAGTCGCGCAAAGCAAGCCGCTAAGCCGGCGACCGGCAAGAGAGCTACAACGAAGCATGCCGAACGGAGAAAATAGCAGCAGCTCATCTGTTCACACCTTGTTTCTGCCATGTGCTTGAACGCCAAGACGTTCGCGATTCTGTGAGATGAAAGACGTCCTTCTGCATATGTGGTTGCTCACACCGGTGCACTTGTTAGTGTATCCATTCAGTCCTGGGCTGCGGGGCATTCAGAAGTGGCTCTGTGGAGACGTCTGCATAGAGGCAGCTGTCAGAACACGCACACTCGATTGTTCACCAAAACATATGCAGACGCGTCCTTAGCCTGTAGATTTGGATGCACAGAGTTCCCTGTGTTCGCAAGAGACAAGGGAATCGCGTCTGTGCGCACAGAAGCAATAGCGGACCGTTTCCCTCGGAGTGAACGCGAAAGAGCCGTCTATATACTCGCAGACACGCGAACGTGCCTCAATGCGGTCACAGAGGCAGCAGCTTTTGCACAGATGCTCCTGGTGATTCTGGCACTTTCCAGGCACACTCCTGAAAGTCGCGCACACTGCTGTTCACTCGCTAAACGACCTCTTGGGAAACACGTCTCCGGTCGACGGACCGCTCAGATTGCTTCTCGTGTAACTGTGAACTGTGTCAGCGCAGGGAATCCGTCTCTGTTGAGCAGATGTCAATCCTGCCTCGCCTTTGCTTTGTTGCCTCTACCAAGATGATTTCCCGTTTCTCTCTTCACTGGAGCAGGCAGACACAGCCAACGCACATCAAGTGTCAAGAGACACGCTCTGCTGAGCTCAACGCTTGTGCAGATGCACATGTGCGACGAAGTCAACACACGTGCTTGTGGAGAGAAAGAAAGGGACTCCCAGGCGTGTGGAGCGACGGGGAGAAAGAGCGGGCGCTGAGGAACACAGTTTCAAACAGACTGTCTCCACACAAACAGGCACCTGTCTGCAGGTATCCTAGATCTTGATTCTTGAACTTGAGGAAACACGCGTCTGAGCAAAACTCCCAAACGCTTCCAGGAAAGACACAGGCTCTCCCACAAGCACACAAGTGTTTGCCCTCAGCTATAGATCAGGGACAAGCCTGTGAAGAGCAACCAAAGAGCTCGTCCGTCTTTCCCTCAATAGATGGGAGTAGGCGCGCTTGCGGATGTGTGCGTGTGTGTGGCCACGCGTTTGCTTAGGCATCAGTGTGTGAAAAGGTAGGTGCTTTTCTCTAGCTGCGTGTGCGTGCACGTGGTGCTGGGTGCACATCCCTGGGTGCTCGTGGAAAGGTTTCTGCATGGTTTTCGCTGAGGAATCGTGTGTGTGCACATGGACAAAGAGAAGGCGCAGCAACCAGGTTCCAGCGCCGAAGAAGGCAAAAGGCGAGGTTTCCGGCGCTATCTCCTTCTCTCCCCAGAGCTAGTCGCGCAAAGCAAGCCGCTAAGCCGGCGACCGGCAAGAGAGCTACAACGAAGCATGCCGAACGGAGAAAATAGCAGCAGCTCATCTGTTCACACCTTGTTTCTGCCATGTGCTTGAACGCCAAGACGTTCGCGCTTCTGTGAGATGAAAGACGTCCTTCTGCATATGTGGTTGCTCACACCGGTGCACTTGTTAGTGTATCCATTCAGTCCTGGGCTGCGGGGCATTCAGAAGTGGCTCTGTGGAGACGTCTGCATAGAGGCAGCTGTCAGAACACGCACACTCGATTGTTCACCAAAACATATGCAGACGCGTCCTTAGCCTGTAGATTTGGATGCACAGAGTTCCCTGTGTTCGCAAGAGACAAGGGAATCGCGTCTGTGCGCACAGAAGCAATAGCGGACCGTTTCCCTCGGAGTGAACGCGAAAGAGCCGTCTATATACTCGCAGACACGCGAACGTGCCTCAATGCGGTCACAGAGGCAGCAGCTTTTGCACAGATGCTCCTGGTGATTCTGGCACTTTCCAGGCACACTCCTGAAAGTCGCGCACACTGCTGTTCACTCGCTAAACGACCTCTTGGGAAACACGTCTCCGGTCGACGGACCGCTCAGATTGCTTCTCGTGTAACTGTGAACTGTGTCAGCGCAGGGAATCCGTCTCTGTTGAGCAGATGTCAATCCTGCCTCGCCTTTGCTTTGTTGCCTCTACCAAGATGATTTCCCGTTTCTCTCTTCACTGGAGCAGGCAGACACAGCCAACGCACATCAAGTGTCAAGAGACACGCTCTGCTGAGCTCAACGCTTGTGCAGATGCACATGTGCGACGAAGTCAACACACGTGCTTGTGGAGAGAAAGAAAGGGACTCCCAGGCGTGTGGAGCGACGGGGAGAAAGAGCGGGCGCTGAGGAACACAGTTTCAAACAGACTGTCTCCACACAAACAGGCACCTGTCTGCAGGTATCCTAGATCTTGATTCTTGAACTTGAGGAAACACGCGTCTGAGCAAAACTCCCAAACGCTTCCAGGAAAGACACAGGCTCTCCCACAAGCACACAAGTGTTTGCCCTCAGCTATAGATCAGGGACAAGCCTGTGAAGAGCAACCAAAGAGCTCGTCCGTCTTTCCCTCAATAGATGGGAGTAGGCGCGCTTGCGGATGTGTGCGTGTGTGTGGCCACGCGTTTGCTTAGGCATCAGTGTGTGAAAAGGTAGGTGCTTTTCTCTAGCTGCGTGTGCGTGCACGTGGTGCTGGGTGCACATCCCTGGGTGCTCGTGGAAAGGTTTCTGCATGGTTTTCGCTGAGGAATCGTGTGTGTGCACATGGACAAAGAGAAGGCGCAGCAACCAGGTTCCAGCGCCGAAGAAGGCAAAAGGCGAGGTTTCCGGCGCTATCTCCTTCTCTCCCCAGAGCTAGTCGCGCAAAGCAAGCCGCTAAGCCGGCGACCGGCAAGAGAGCTACAACGAAGCATGCCGAACGGAGAAAATAGCAGCAGCTCATCTGTTCACACCTTGTTTCTGCCATGTGCTTGAACGCCAAGACGTTCGCGCTTCTGTGAGATGAAAGACGTCCTTCTGCATATGTGGTTGCTCACACCGGTGCACTTGTTAGTGTATCCATTCAGTCCTGGGCTGCGGGGCATTCAGAAGTGGCTCTGTGGAGACGTCTGCATAGAGGCAGCTGTCAGAACACGCACACTCGATTGTTCACCAAAACATATGCAGACGCGTCCTTAGCCTGTAGATTTGGATGCACAGAGTTCCCTGTGTTCGCAAGAGACAAGGGAATCGCGTCTGTGCGCACAGAAGCAATAGCGGACCGTTTCCCTCGGAGTGAACGCGAAAGAGCCGTCTATATACTCGCAGACACGCGAACGTGCCTCAATGCGGTCACAGAGGCAGCAGCTTTTGCACAGATGCTCCTGGTGATTCTGGCACTTTCCAGGCACACTCCTGAAAGTCGCGCACACTGCTGTTCACTCGCTAAACGACCTCTTGGGAAACACGTCTCCGGTCGACGGACCGCTCAGATTGCTTCTCGTGTAACTGTGAACTGTGTCAGCGCAGGGAATCCGTCTCTGTTGAGCAGATGTCAATCCTGCCTCGCCTTTGCTTTGTTGCCTCTACCAAGATGATTTCCCGTTTCTCTCTTCACTGGAGCAGGCAGACACAGCCAACGCACATCAAGTGTCAAGAGACACGCTCTGCTGAGCTCAACGCTTGTGCAGATGCACATGTGCGACGAAGTCAACACACGTGCTTGTGGAGAGAAAGAAAGGGACTCCCAGGCGTGTGGAGCGACGGGGAGAAAGAGCGGGCGCTGAGGAACACAGTTTCAAACAGACTGTCTCCACACAAACAGGCACCTGTCTGCAGGTATCCTAGATCTTGATTCTTGAACTTGAGGAAACACGCGTCTGAGCAAAACTCCCAAACGCTTCCAGGAAAGACACAGGCTCTCCCACAAGCACACAAGTGTTTGCCCTCAGCTATAGATCAGGGACAAGCCTGTGAAGAGCAACCAAAGAGCTCGTCCGTCTTTCCCTCAATAGATGGGAGTAGGCGCGCTTGCGGATGTGTGCGTGTGTGTGGCCACGCGTTTGCTTAGGCATCAGTGTGTGAAAAGGTAGGTGCTTTTCTCTAGCTGCGTGTGCGTGCACGTGGTGCTGGGTGCACATCCCTGGGTGCTCGTGGAAAGGTTTCTGCATGGTTTTCGCTGAGGAATCGTGTGTGTGCACATGGACAAAGAGAAGGCGCAGCAACCAGGTTCCAGCGCCGAAGAAGGCAAAAGGCGAGGTTTCCGGCGCTATCTCCTTCTCTCCCCAGAGCTAGTCGCGCAAAGCAAGCCGCTAAGCCGGCGACCGGCAAGAGAGCTACAACGAAGCATGCCGAACGGAGAAAATAGCAGCAGCTCATCTGTTCACACCTTGTTTCTGCCATGTGCTTGAACGCCAAGACGTTCGCGCTTCTGTGAGATGAAAGACGTCCTTCTGCATATGTGGTTGCTCACACCGGTGCACTTGTTAGTGTATCCATTCAGTCCTGGGCTGCGGGGCATTCAGAAGTGGCTCTGTGGAGACGTCTGCATAGAGGCAGCTGTCAGAACACGCACACTCGATTGTTCACCAAAACATATGCAGACGCGTCCTTAGCCTGTAGATTTGGATGCACAGAGTTCCCTGTGTTCGCAAGAGACAAGGGAATCGCGTCTGTGCGCACAGAAGCAATAGCGGACCGTTTCCCTCGGAGTGAACGCGAAAGAGCCGTCTATATACTCGCAGACACGCGAACGTGCCTCAATGCGGTCACAGAGGCAGCAGCTTTTGCACAGATGCTCCTGGTGATTCTGGCACTTTCCAGGCACACTCCTGAAAGTCGCGCACACTGCTGTTCACTCGCTAAACGACCTCTTGGGAAACACGTCTCCGGTCGACGGACCGCTCAGATTGCTTCTCGTGTAACTGTGAACTGTGTCAGCGCAGGGAATCCGTCTCTGTTGAGCAGATGTCAATCCTGCCTCGCCTTTGCTTTGTTGCCTCTACCAAGATGATTTCCCGTTTCTCTCTTCACTGGAGCAGGCAGACACAGCCAACGCACATCAAGTGTCAAGAGACACGCTCTGCTGAGCTCAACGCTTGTGCAGATGCACATGTGCGACGAAGTCAACACACGTGCTTGTGGAGAGAAAGAAAGGGACTCCCAGGCGTGTGGAGCGACGGGGAGAAAGAGCGGGCGCTGAGGAACACAGTTTCAAACAGACTGTCTCCACACAAACAGGCACCTGTCTGCAGGTATCCTAGATCTTGATTCTTGAACTTGAGGAAACACGCGTCTGAGCAAAACTCCCAAACGCTTCCAGGAAAGACACAGGCTCTCCCACAAGCACACAAGTGTTTGCCCTCAGCTATAGATCAGGGACAAGCCTGTGAAGAGCAACCAAAGAGCTCGTCCGTCTTTCCCTCAATAGATGGGAGTAGGCGCGCTTGCGGATGTGTGCGTGTGTGTGGCCACGCGTTTGCTTAGGCATCAGTGTGTGAAAAGGTAGGTGCTTTTCTCTAGCTGCGTGTGCGTGCACGTGGTGCTGGGTGCACATCCCTGGGTGCTCGTGGAAAGGTTTCTGCATGGTTTTCGCTGAGGAATCGTGTGTGTGCACATGGACAAAGAGAAGGCGCAGCAACCAGGTTCCAGCGCCGAAGAAGGCAAAAGGCGAGGTTTCCGGCGCTATCTCCTTCTCTCCCCAGAGCTAGTCGCGCAAAGCAAGCCGCTAAGCCGGCGACCGGCAAGAGAGCTACAACGAAGCATGCCGAACGGAGAAAATAGCAGCAGCTCATCTGTTCACACCTTGTTTCTGCCATGTGCTTGAACGCCAAGACGTTCGCGCTTCTGTGAGATGAAAGACGTCCTTCTGCATATGTGGTTGCTCACACCGGTGCACTTGTTAGTGTATCCATTCAGTCCTGGGCTGCGGGGCATTCAGAAGTGGCTCTGTGGAGACGTCTGCATAGAGGCAGCTGTCAGAACACGCACACTCGATTGTTCACCAAAACATATGCAGACGCGTCCTTAGCCTGTAGATTTGGATGCACAGAGTTCCCTGTGTTCGCAAGAGACAAGGGAATCGCGTCTGTGCGCACAGAAGCAATAGCGGACCGTTTCCCTCGGAGTGAACGCGAAAGAGCCGTCTATATACTCGCAGACACGCGAACGTGCCTCAATGCGGTCACAGAGGCAGCAGCTTTTGCACAGATGCTCCTGGTGATTCTGGCACTTTCCAGGCACACTCCTGAAAGTCGCGCACACTGCTGTTCACTCGCTAAACGACCTCTTGGGAAACACGTCTCCGGTCGACGGACCGCTCAGATTGCTTCTCGTGTAACTGTGAACTGTGTCAGCGCAGGGAATCCGTCTCTGTTGAGCAGATGTCAATCCTGCCTCGCCTTTGCTTTGTTGCCTCTACCAAGATGATTTCCCGTTTCTCTCTTCACTGGAGCAGGCAGACACAGCCAACGCACATCAAGTGTCAAGAGACACGCTCTGCTGAGCTCAACGCTTGTGCAGATGCACATGTGCGACGAAGTCAACACACGTGCTTGTGGAGAGAAAGAAAGGGACTCCCAGGCGTGTGGAGCGACGGGGAGAAAGAGCGGGCGCTGAGGAACACAGTTTCAAACAGACTGTCTCCACACAAACAGGCACCTGTCTGCAGGTATCCTAGATCTTGATTCTTGAACTTGAGGAAACACGCGTCTGAGCAAAACTCCCAAACGCTTCCAGGAAAGACACAGGCTCTCCCACAAGCACACAAGTGTTTGCCCTCAGCTATAGATCAGGGACAAGCCTGTGAAGAGCAACCAAAGAGCTCGTCCGTCTTTCCCTCAATAGATGGGAGTAGGCGCGCTTGCGGATGTGTGCGTGTGTGTGGCCACGCGTTTGCTTAGGCATCAGTGTGTGAAAAGGTAGGTGCTTTTCTCTAGCTGCGTGTGCGTGCACGTGGTGCTGGGTGCACATCCCTGGGTGCTCGTGGAAAGGTTTCTGCATGGTTTTCGCTGAGGAATCGTGTGTGTGCACATGGACAAAGAGAAGGCGCAGCAACCAGGTTCCAGCGCCGAAGAAGGCAAAAGGCGAGGTTTCCGGCGCTATCTCCTTCTCTCCCCAGAGCTAGTCGCGCAAAGCAAGCCGCTAAGCCGGCGACCGGCAAGAGAGCTACAACGAAGCATGCCGAACGGAGAAAATAGCAGCAGCTCATCTGTTCACACCTTGTTTCTGCCATGTGCTTGAACGCCAAGACGTTCGCGCTTCTGTGAGATGAAAGACGTCCTTCTGCATATGTGGTTGCTCACACCGGTGCACTTGTTAGTGTATCCATTCAGTCCTGGGCTGCGGGGCATTCAGAAGTGGCTCTGTGGAGACGTCTGCATAGAGGCAGCTGTCAGAACACGCACACTCGATTGTTCACCAAAACATATGCAGACGCGTCCTTAGCCTGTAGATTTGGATGCACAGAGTTCCCTGTGTTCGCAAGAGACAAGGGAATCGCGTCTGTGCGCACAGAAGCAATAGCGGACCGTTTCCCTCGGAGTGAACGCGAAAGAGCCGTCTATATACTCGCAGACACGCGAACGTGCCTCAATGCGGTCACAGAGGCAGCAGCTTTTGCACAGATGCTCCTGGTGATTCTGGCACTTTCCAGGCACACTCCTGAAAGTCGCGCACACTGCTGTTCACTCGCTAAACGACCTCTTGGGAAACACGTCTCCGGTCGACGGACCGCTCAGATTGCTTCTCGTGTAACTGTGAACTGTGTCAGCGCAGGGAATCCGTCTCTGTTGAGCAGATGTCAATCCTGCCTCGCCTTTGCTTTGTTGCCTCTACCAAGATGATTTCCCGTTTCTCTCTTCACTGGAGCAGGCAGACACAGCCAACGCACATCAAGTGTCAAGAGACACGCTCTGCTGAGCTCAACGCTTGTGCAGATGCACATGTGCGACGAAGTCAACACACGTGCTTGTGGAGAGAAAGAAAGGGACTCCCAGGCGTGTGGAGCGACGGGGAGAAAGAGCGGGCGCTGAGGAACACAGTTTCAAACAGACTGTCTCCACACAAACAGGCACCTGTCTGCAGGTATCCTAGATCTTGATTCTTGAACTTGAGGAAACACGCGTCTGAGCAAAACTCCCAAACGCTTCCAGGAAAGACACAGGCTCTCCCACAAGCACACAAGTGTTTGCCCTCAGCTATAGATCAGGGACAAGCCTGTGAAGAGCAACCAAAGAGCTCGTCCGTCTTTCCCTCAATAGATGGGAGTAGGCGCGCTTGCGGATGTGTGCGTGTGTGTGGCCACGCGTTTGCTTAGGCATCAGTGTGTGAAAAGGTAGGTGCTTTTCTCTAGCTGCGTGTGCGTGCACGTGGTGCTGGGTGCACATCCCTGGGTGCTCGTGGAAAGGTTTCTGCATGGTTTTCGCTGAGGAATCGTGTGTGTGCACATGGACAAAGAGAAGGCGCAGCAACCAGGTTCCAGCGCCGAAGAAGGCAAAAGGCGAGGTTTCCGGCGCTATCTCCTTCTCTCCCCAGAGCTAGTCGCGCAAAGCAAGCCGCTAAGCCGGCGACCGGCAAGAGAGCTACAACGAAGCATGCCGAACGGAGAAAATAGCAGCAGCTCATCTGTTCACACCTTGTTTCTGCCATGTGCTTGAACGCCAAGACGTTCGCGCTTCTGTGAGATGAAAGACGTCCTTCTGCATATGTGGTTGCTCACACCGGTGCACTTGTTAGTGTATCCATTCAGTCCTGGGCTGCGGGGCATTCAGAAGTGGCTCTGTGGAGACGTCTGCATAGAGGCAGCTGTCAGAACACGCACACTCGATTGTTCACCAAAACATATGCAGACGCGTCCTTAGCCTGTAGATTTGGATGCACAGAGTTCCCTGTGTTCGCAAGAGACAAGGGAATCGCGTCTGTGCGCACAGAAGCAATAGCGGACCGTTTCCCTCGGAGTGAACGCGAAAGAGCCGTCTATATACTCGCAGACACGCGAACGTGCCTCAATGCGGTCACAGAGGCAGCAGCTTTTGCACAGATGCTCCTGGTGATTCTGGCACTTTCCAGGCACACTCCTGAAAGTCGCGCACACTGCTGTTCACTCGCTAAACGACCTCTTGGGAAACACGTCTCCGGTCGACGGACCGCTCAGATTGCTTCTCGTGTAACTGTGAACTGTGTCAGCGCAGGGAATCCGTCTCTGTTGAGCAGATGTCAATCCTGCCTCGCCTTTGCTTTGTTGCCTCTACCAAGATGATTTCCCGTTTCTCTCTTCACTGGAGCAGGCAGACACAGCCAACGCACATCAAGTGTCAAGAGACACGCTCTGCTGAGCTCAACGCTTGTGCAGATGCACATGTGCGACGAAGTCAACACACGTGCTTGTGGAGAGAAAGAAAGGGACTCCCAGGCGTGTGGAGCGACGGGGAGAAAGAGCGGGCGCTGAGGAACACAGTTTCAAACAGACTGTCTCCACACAAACAGGCACCTGTCTGCAGGTATCCTAGATCTTGATTCTTGAACTTGAGGAAACACGCGTCTGAGCAAAACTCCCAAACGCTTCCAGGAAAGACACAGGCTCTCCCACAAGCACACAAGTGTTTGCCCTCAGCTATAGATCAGGGACAAGCCTGTGAAGAGCAACCAAAGAGCTCGTCCGTCTTTCCCTCAATAGATGGGAGTAGGCGCGCTTGCGGATGTGTGCGTGTGTGTGGCCACGCGTTTGCTTAGGCATCAGTGTGTGAAAAGGTAGGTGCTTTTCTCTAGCTGCGTGTGCGTGCACGTGGTGCTGGGTGCACATCCCTGGGTGCTCGTGGAAAGGTTTCTGCATGGTTTTCGCTGAGGAATCGTGTGTGTGCACATGGACAAAGAGAAGGCGCAGCAACCAGGTTCCAGCGCCGAAGAAGGCAAAAGGCGAGGTTTCCGGCGCTATCTCCTTCTCTCCCCAGAGCTAGTCGCGCAAAGCAAGCCGCTAAGCCGGCGACCGGCAAGAGAGCTACAACGAAGCATGCCGAACGGAGAAAATAGCAGCAGCTCATCTGTTCACACCTTGTTTCTGCCATGTGCTTGAACGCCAAGACGTTCGCGCTTCTGTGAGATGAAAGACGTCCTTCTGCATATGTGGTTGCTCACACCGGTGCACTTGTTAGTGTATCCATTCAGTCCTGGGCTGCGGGGCATTCAGAAGTGGCTCTGTGGAGACGTCTGCATAGAGGCAGCTGTCAGAACACGCACACTCGATTGTTCACCAAAACATATGCAGACGCGTCCTTAGCCTGTAGATTTGGATGCACAGAGTTCCCTGTGTTCGCAAGAGACAAGGGAATCGCGTCTGTGCGCACAGAAGCAATAGCGGACCGTTTCCCTCGGAGTGAACGCGAAAGAGCCGTCTATATACTCGCAGACACGCGAACGTGCCTCAATGCGGTCACAGAGGCAGCAGCTTTTGCACAGATGCTCCTGGTGATTCTGGCACTTTCCAGGCACACTCCTGAAAGTCGCGCACACTGCTGTTCACTCGCTAAACGACCTCTTGGGAAACACGTCTCCGGTCGACGGACCGCTCAGTTTGCTTCTCGTGTAACTGTGAACTGTGTCAGCGCAGGGAATCCGTCTCTGTTGAGCAGATGTCAATCCTGCCTCGCTTTTGCTTTGTTGCCTCTACCAAGATGATTTCCCGTTTCTCTCTTCACTGGAGCAGGCAGACACAGCCAACGCACATCAAGTGTCAAGAGACACGCTCTGCTGAGCTCAACGCTTGTGCAGATGCACATGTGCGACGAAGTCAACACACGTGCTTGTGGAGAGAAAGAAAGGGACTCCCAGGCGTGTGGAGCGACGGGGAGAAAGAGCGGGCGCTGAGGAACACAGTTTCAAACAGACTGTCTCCACACAAACAGGCACCTGTCTGCAGGTATCCTAGATCTTGATTCTTGAACTTGAGGAAACACGCGTCTGAGCAAAACTCCCAAACGCTTCCAGGAAAGACACAGGCTCTCCCACAAGCACACAAGTGTTTGCCCTCAGCTATAGATCAGGGACAAGCCTGTGAAGAGCAACCAAAGAGCTCGTCCGTCTTTCTCTCAGTAGATGGGAGTAGGCGCGCTTGCGGATGTGTGCGTGTGTGTGGCCACGCGTTTGCTTAGGCATCAGTGTGTGAAAAGGTAGGTGCTTTTCTCTAGCTGCGTGTGCGTGCACGTGGTGCTGGGTGCACATCCCTGGGTGCTCGTGGAAAGGTTTCTGCATGGTTTTCGCTGAGGAATCGTGTGTGTGCACATGGACAAAGAGAAGGCGCAGCAACCAGGTTCCAGCGCCGAAGAAGGCAAAAGGCGAGGTTTCCGGCGCTATCTCCTTCTCTCCCCAGAGCTAGTCGCGCAAAGCAAGCCGCTAAGCCGGCGACCGGCAAGAGAGCTACAACGAAGCATGCCGAACGGAGAAAATAGCAGCAGCTCATCTCTTCACACCTTGTTTCTGCCATGTGCTTGAACGCCAAGACGTTCGCGCTTCTGTGAGATGAAAGACGTCCTTCTGCATATGTGGTTGCTCACACCGGTGCACTTGTTAGTGTATCCATTCAGTCCTGGGCTGCGGGGCATTCAGAAGTGGCTCTGTGGAGACGTCTGCATAGAGGCAGCTGTCAGAACACGCACACTCGATTGTTCACCAAAACATATGCAGACGCGTCCTTAGCCTGTAGATTTGGATGCACAGAGTTCCCTGTGTTCGCAAGAGACAAGGGAATCGCGTCTGTGCGCACAGAAGCAATAGCGGACCGTTTCCCTCGGAGTGAACGCGAAAGAGCCGTCTATATACTCGCAGACACGCGAACGTGCCTCAATGCGGTCACAGAGGCAGCAGCTTTTGCACAGATGCTCCTGGTGATTCTGGCACTTTCCAGGCACACTCCTGAAAGTCGCGCACACTGCTGTTCACTCGCTAAACGACCTCTTGGGAAACACGTCTCCGGTCGACGGACCGCTCAGATTGCTTCTCGTGTAACTGTGAACTGTGTCAGCGCAGGGAATCCGTCTCTGTTGAGCAGATGTCAATCCTGCCTCGCTTTTGCTTTGTTGCCTCTACCAAGATGATTTCCCGTTTCTCTCTTCACTGGAGCAGGCAGACACAGCCAACGCACATCAAGTGTCAAGAGACACGCTCTGCTGAGCTCAACGCTTGTGCAGATGCACATGTGCGACGAAGTCAACACACGTGCTTGTGGAGAGAAAGAAAGGGACTCCCAGGCGTGTGGAGCGACGGGGAGAAAGAGCGGGCGCTGAGGAACACAGTTTCAAACAGACTGTCTCCACACAAACAGGCACCTGTCTGCAGGTATCCTAGATCTTGATTCTTGAACTTGAGGAAACACGCGTCTGAGCAAAACTCCCAAACGCTTCCAGGAAAGACACAGGCTCTCCCACAAGCACACAAGTGTTTGCCCTCAGCTATAGATCAGGGACAAGCCTGTGAAGAGCAACCAAAGAGCTCGTCCGTCTTTCTCTCAGTAGATGGGAGTAGGCGCGCTTGCGGATGTGTGCGTGTGTGTGGCCACGCGTTTGCTTAGGCATCAGTGTGTGAAAAGGTAGGTGCTTTTCTCTAGCTGCGTGTGCGTGCACGTGGTGCTGGGTGCACATCCCTGGGTGCTCGTGGAAAGGTTTCTGCATGGTTTTCGCTGAGGAATCGTGTGTGTGCACATGGACAAAGAGAAGGCGCAGCAACCAGGTTCCAGCGCCGAAGAAGGCAAAAGGCGAGGTTTCCGGCGCTATCTCCTTCTCTCCCCAGAGCTAGTCGCGCAAAGCAAGCCGCTAAGCCGGCGACCGGCAAGAGAGCTACAACGAAGCATGCCGAACGGAGAAAATAGCAGCAGCTCATCTGTTCACACCTTGTTTCTGCCATGTGCTTGAACGCCAAGACGTTCGCGCTTCTGTGAGATGAAAGACGTCCTTCTGCATATGTGGTTGCTCACACCGGTGCACTTGTTAGTGTATCCATTCAGTCCTGGGCTGCGGGGCATTCAGAAGTGGCTCTGTGGAGACGTCTGCATAGAGGCAGCTGTCAGAACACGCACACTCGATTGTTCACCAAAACATATGCAGACGCGTCCTTAGCCTGTAGATTTGGATGCACAGAGTTCCCTGTGTTCGCAAGAGACAAGGGAATCGCGTCTGTGCGCACAGAAGCAATAGCGGACCGTTTCCCTCGGAGTGAACGCGAAAGAGCCGTCTATATACTCGCAGACATGCGAACGTGCCTCAATGCGGTCACAGAGGCAGCAGCTTTTGCACAGATGCTCCTGGTGATTCTGGCACTTTCCAGGCACACTCCTGAAAGTCGCGCACACTGCTGTTCACTCGCTAAACGACCTCTTGGGAAACACGTCTCCGGTCGACGGACCGCTCAGATTGCTTCTCGTGTAACTGTGAACTGTGTCAGCGCAGGGAATCCGTCTCTGTTGAGCAGATGTCAATCCTGCCTCGCTTTTGCTTTGTTGCCTCTACCAAGATGATTTCCCGTTTCTCTCTTCACTGGAGCAGGCAGACACAGCCAACGCACATCAAGTGTCAAGAGACACGCTCTGCTGAGCTCAACGCTTGTGCAGATGCACATGTGCGACGAAGTCAACACACGTGCTTGTGGAGAGAAAGAAAGGGACTCCCAGGCGTGTGGAGCGACGGGGAGAAAGAGCGGGCGCTGAGGAACACAGTTTCAAACAGACTGTCTCCACACAAACAGGCACCTGTCTGCAGGTATCCTAGATCTTGATTCTTGAACTTGAGGAAACACGCGTCTGAGCAAAACTCCCAAACGCTTCCAGGAAAGACACAGGCTCTCCCACAAGCACACAAGTGTTTGCCCTCAGCTATAGATCAGGGACAAGCCTGTGAAGAGCAACCAAAGAGCTCGTCCGTCTTTCTCTCAGTAGATGGGAGTAGGCGCGCTTGCGGATGTGTGCGTGTGTGTGGCCACGCGTTTGCTTAGGCATCAGTGTGTGAAAAGGTAGGTGCTTTTCTCTAGCTGCGTGTGCGTGCACGTGGTGCTGGGTGCACATCCCTGGGTGCTCGTGGAAAGGTTTCTGCATGGTTTTCGCTGAGGAATCGTGTGTGTGCACATGGACAAAGAGAAGGCGCAGCAACCAGGTTCCAGCGCCGAAGAAGGCAAAAGGCGAGGTTTCCGGCGCTATCTCCTTCTCTCCCCAGAGCTAGTCGCGCAAAGCAAGCCGCTAAGCCGGCGACCGGCAAGAGAGCTACAACGAAGCATGCCGAACGGAGAAAATAGCAGCAGCTCATCTGTTCACACCTTGTTTCTGCCATGTGCTTGAACGCCAAGACGTTCGCGCTTCTGTGAGATGAAAGACGTCCTTCTGCATATGTGGTTGCTCACACCGGTGCACTTGTTAGTGTATCCATTCAGTCCTGGGCTGCGGGGCATTCAGAAGTGGCTCTGTGGAGACGTCTGCATAGAGGCAGCTGTCAGAACACGCACACTCGATTGTTCACCAAAACATATGCAGACGCGTCCTTAGCCTGTAGATTTGGATGCACAGAGTTCCCTGTGTTCGCAAGAGACAAGGGAATCGCGTCTGTGCGCACAGAAGCAATAGCGGACCGTTTCCCTCGGAGTGAACGCGAAAGAGCCGTCTATATACTCGCAGACACGCGAACGTGCCTCAATGCGGTCACAGAGGCAGCAGCTTTTGCACAGATGCTCCTGGTGATTCTGGCACTTTCCAGGCACACTCCTGAAAGTCGCGCACACTGCTGTTCACTCGCTAAACGACCTCTTGGGAAACACGTCTCCGGTCGACGGACCGCTCAGATTGCTTCTCGTGTAACTGTGAACTGTGTCAGCGCAGGGAATCCGTCTCTGTTGAGCAGATGTCAATCCTGCCTCGCCTTTGCTTTGTTGCCTCTACCAAGATGATTTCCCGTTTCTCTCTTCACTGGAGCAGGCAGACACAGCCAACGCACATCAAGTGTCAAGAGACACGCTCTGCTGAGCTCAACGCTTGTGCAGATGCACATGTGCGACGAAGTCAACACACGTGCTTGTGGAGAGAAAGAAAGGGACTCCCAGGCGTGTGGAGCGACGGGGAGAAAGAGCGGGCGCTGAGGAACACAGTTTCAAACAGACTGTCTCCACACAAACAGGCACCTGTCTGCAGGTATCCTAGATCTTGATTCTTGAACTTGAGGAAACACGCGTCTGAGCAAAACTCCCAAACGCTTCCAGGAAAGACACAGGCTCTCCCACAAGCACACAAGTGTTTGCCCTCAGCTATAGATCAGGGACAAGCCTGTGAAGAGCAACCAAAGAGCTCGTCCGTCTTTCCCTCAATAGATGGGAGTAGGCGCGCTTGCGGATGTGTGCGTGTGTGTGGCCACGCGTTTGCTTAGGCATCAGTGTGTGAAAAGGTAGGTGCTTTTCTCTAGCTGCGTGTGCGTGCACGTGGTGCTGGGTGCACATCCCTGGGTGCTCGTGGAAAGGTTTCTGCATGGTTTTCGCTGAGGAATCGTGTGTGTGCACATGGACAAAGAGAAGGCGCAGCAACCAGGTTCCAGCGCCGAAGAAGGCAAAAGGCGAGGTTTCCGGCGCTATCTCCTTCTCTCCCCAGAGCTAGTCGCGCAAAGCAAGCCGCTAAGCCGGCGACCGGCAAGAGAGCTACAACGAAGCATGCCGAACGGAGAAAATAGCAGCAGCTCATCTGTTCACACCTTGTTTCTGCCATGTGCTTGAACGCCAAGACGTTCGCGCTTCTGTGAGATGAAAGACGTCCTTCTGCATATGTGGTTGCTCACACCGGTGCACTTGTTAGTGTATCCATTCAGTCCTGGGCTGCGGGGCATTCAGAAGTGGCTCTGTGGAGACGTCTGCATAGAGGCAGCTGTCAGAACACGCACACTCGATTGTTCACCAAAACATATGCAGACGCGTCCTTAGCCTGTAGATTTGGATGCACAGAGTTCCCTGTGTTCGCAAGAGACAAGGGAATCGCGTCTGTGCGCACAGAAGCAATAGCGGACCGTTTCCCTCGGAGTGAACGCGAAAGAGCCGTCTATATACTCGCAGACACGCGAACGTGCCTCAATGCGGTCACAGAGGCAGCAGCTTTTGCACAGATGCTCCTGGTGATTCTGGCACTTTCCAGGCACACTCCTGAAAGTCGCGCACACTGCTGTTCACTCGCTAAACGACCTCTTGGGAAACACGTCTCCGGTCGACGGACCGCTCAGATTGCTTCTCGTGTAACTGTGAACTGTGTCAGCGCAGGGAATCCGTCTCTGTTGAGCAGATGTCAATCCTGCCTCGCCTTTGCTTTGTTGCCTCTACCAAGATGATTTCCCGTTTCTCTCTTCACTGGAGCAGGCAGACACAGCCAACGCACATCAAGTGTCAAGAGACACGCTCTGCTGAGCTCAACGCTTGTGCAGATGCACATGTGCGACGAAGTCAACACACGTGCTTGTGGAGAGAAAGAAAGGGACTCCCAGGCGTGTGGAGCGACGGGGAGAAAGAGCGGGCGCTGAGGAACACAGTTTCAAACAGACTGTCTCCACACAAACAGGCACCTGTCTGCAGGTATCCTAGATCTTGATTCTTGAACTTGAGGAAACACGCGTCTGAGCAAAACTCCCAAACGCTTCCAGGAAAGACACAGGCTCTCCCACAAGCACACAAGTGTTTGCCCTCAGCTATAGATCAGGGACAAGCCTGTGAAGAGCAACCAAAGAGCTCGTCCGTCTTTCCCTCAATAGATGGGAGTAGGCGCGCTTGCGGATGTGTGCGTGTGTGTGGCCACGCGTTTGCTTAGGCATCAGTGTGTGAAAAGGTAGGTGCTTTTCTCTAGCTGCGTGTGCGTGCACGTGGTGCTGGGTGCACATCCCTGGGTGCTCGTGGAAAGGTTTCTGCATGGTTTTCGCTGAGGAATCGTGTGTGTGCACATGGACAAAGAGAAGGTGCAGCAACCAGGTTCCAGCGCCGAAGAAGGCAAAAGGCGAGGTTTCCGGCGCTATCTCCTTCTCTCCCCAGAGCTAGTCGCGCAAAGCAAGCCGCTAAGCCGGCGACCGGCAAGAGAGCTACAACGAAGCATGCCGAACGGAGAAAATAGCAGCAGCTCATCTGTTCACACCTTGTTTCTGCCATGTGCTTGAACGCCAAGACGTTCGCGCTTCTGTGAGATGAAAGACGTCCTTCTGCATATGTGGTTGCTCACACCGGTGCACTTGTTAGTGTATCCATTCAGTCCTGGGCTGCGGGGCATTCAGAAGTGGCTCTGTGGAGACGTCTGCATAGAGGCAGCTGTCAGAACACGCACACTCGATTGTTCACCAAAACATATGCAGACGCGTCCTTAGCCTGTAGATTTGGATGCACAGAGTTCCCTGTGTTCGCAAGAGACAAGGGAATCGCGTCTGTGCGCACAGAAGCAATAGCGGACCGTTTCCCTCGGAGTGAACGCGAAAGAGCCGTCTATATACTCGCAGACACGCGAACGTGCCTCAATGCGGTCACAGAGGCAGCAGCTTTTGCACAGATGCTCCTGGTGATTCTGGCACTTTCCAGGCACACTCCTGAAAGTCGCGCACACTGCTGTTCACTCGCTAAACGACCTCTTGGGAAACACGTCTCCGGTCGACGGACCGCTCAGATTGCTTCTCGTGTAACTGTGAACTGTGTCAGCGCAGGGAATCCGTCTCTGTTGAGCAGATGTCAATCCTGCCTCGCCTTTGCTTTGTTGCCTCTACCAAGATGATTTCCCGTTTCTCTCTTCACTGGAGCAGGCAGACACAGCCAACGCACATCAAGTGTCAAGAGACACGCTCTGCTGAGCTCAACGCTTGTGCAGATGCACATGTGCGACGAAGTCAACACACGTGCTTGTGGAGAGAAAGAAAGGGACTCCCAGGCGTGTGGAGCGACGGGGAGAAAGAGCGGGCGCTGAGGAACACAGTTTCAAACAGACTGTCTCCACACAAACAGGCACCTGTCTGCAGGTATCCTAGATCTTGATTCTTGAACTTGAGGAAACACGCGTCTGAGCAAAACTCCCAAACGCTTCCAGGAAAGACACAGGCTCTCCCACAAGCACACAAGTGTTTGCCCTCAGCTATAGATCAGGGACAAGCCTGTGAAGAGCAACCAAAGAGCTCGTCCGTCTTTCCCTCAATAGATGGGAGTAGGCGCGCTTGCGGATGTGTGCGTGTGTGTGGCCACGCGTTTGCTTAGGCATCAGTGTGTGAAAAGGTAGGTGCTTTTCTCTAGCTGCGTGTGCGTGCACGTGGTGCTGGGTGCACATCCCTGGGTGCTCGTGGAAAGGTTTCTGCATGGTTTTCGCTGAGGAATCGTGTGTGTGCACATGGACAAAGAGAAGGCGCAGCAACCAGGTTCCAGCGCCGAAGAAGGCAAAAGGCGAGGTTTCCGGCGCTATCTCCTTCTCTCCCCAGAGCTAGTCGCGCAAAGCAAGCCGCTAAGCCGGCGACCGGCAAGAGAGCTACAACGAAGCATGCCGAACGGAGAAAATAGCAGCAGCTCATCTGTTCACACCTTGTTTCTGCCATGTGCTTGAACGCCAAGACGTTCGCGCTTCTGTGAGATGAAAGACGTCCTTCTGCATATGTGGTTGCTCACACCGGTGCACTTGTTAGTGTATCCATTCAGTCCTGGGCTGCGGGGCATTCAGAAGTGGCTCTGTGGAGACGTCTGCATAGAGGCAGCTGTCAGAACACGCACACTCGATTGTTCACCAAAACATATGCAGACGCGTCCTTAGCCTGTAGATTTGGATGCACAGAGTTCCCTGTGTTCGCAAGAGACAAGGGAATCGCGTCTGTGCGCACAGAAGCAATAGCGGACCGTTTCCCTCGGAGTGAACGCGAAAGAGCCGTCTATATACTCGCAGACACGCGAACGTGCCTCAATGCGGTCACAGAGGCAGCAGCTTTTGCACAGATGCTCCTGGTGATTCTGGCACTTTCCAGGCACACTCCTGAAAGTCGCGCACACTGCTGTTCACTCGCTAAACGACCTCTTGGGAAACACGTCTCCGGTCGACGGACCGCTCAGATTGCTTCTCGTGTAACTGTGAACTGTGTCAGCGCAGGGAATCCGTCTCTGTTGAGCAGATGTCAATCCTGCCTCGCCTTTGCTTTGTTGCCTCTACCAAGATGATTTCCCGTTTCTCTCTTCACTGGAGCAGGCAGACACAGCCAACGCACATCAAGTGTCAAGAGACACGCTCTGCTGAGCTCAACGCTTGTGCAGATGCACATGTGCGACGAAGTCAACACACGTGCTTGTGGAGAGAAAGAAAGGGACTCCCAGGCGTGTGGAGCGACGGGGAGAAAGAGCGGGCGCTGAGGAACACAGTTTCAAACAGACTGTCTCCACACAAACAGGCACCTGTCTGCAGGTATCCTAGATCTTGATTCTTGAACTTGAGGAAACACGCGTCTGAGCAAAACTCCCAAACGCTTCCAGGAAAGACACAGGCTCTCCCACAAGCACACAAGTGTTTGCCCTCAGCTATAGATCAGGGACAAGCCTGTGAAGAGCAACCAAAGAGCTCGTCCGTCTTTCCCTCAATAGATGGGAGTAGGCGCGCTTGCGGATGTGTGCGTGTGTGTGGCCACGCGTTTGCTTAGGCATCAGTGTGTGAAAAGGTAGGTGCTTTTCTCTAGCTGCGTGTGCGTGCACGTGGTGCTGGGTGCACATCCCTGGGTGCTCGTGGAAAGGTTTCTGCATGGTTTTCGCTGAGGAATCGTGTGTGTGCACATGGACAAAGAGAAGGCGCAGCAACCAGGTTCCAGCGCCGAAGAAGGCAAAAGGCGAGGTTTCCGGCGCTATCTCCTTCTCTCCCCAGAGCTAGTCGCGCAAAGCAAGCCGCTAAGCCGGCGACCGGCAAGAGAGCTACAACGAAGCATGCCGAACGGAGAAAATAGCAGCAGCTCATCTGTTCACACCTTGTTTCTGCCATGTGCTTGAACGCCAAGACGTTCGCGCTTCTGTGAGATGAAAGACGTCCTTCTGCATATGTGGTTGCTCACACCGGTGCACTTGTTAGTGTATCCATTCAGTCCTGGGCTGCGGGGCATTCAGAAGTGGCTCTGTGGAGACGTCTGCATAGAGGCAGCTGTCAGAACACGCACACTCGATTGTTCACCAAAACATATGCAGACGCGTCCTTAGCCTGTAGATTTGGATGCACAGAGTTCCCTGTGTTCGCAAGAGACAAGGGAATCGCGTCTGTGCGCACAGAAGCAATAGCGGACCGTTTCCCTCGGAGTGAACGCGAAAGAGCCGTCTATATACTCGCAGACACGCGAACGTGCCTCAATGCGGTCACAGAGGCAGCAGCTTTTGCACAGATGCTCCTGGTGATTCTGGCACTTTCCAGGCACACTCCTGAAAGTCGCGCACACTGCTGTTCACTCGCTAAACGACCTCTTGGGAAACACGTCTCCGGTCGACGGACCGCTCAGATTGCTTCTCGTGTAACTGTGAACTGTGTCAGCGCAGGGAATCCGTCTCTGTTGAGCAGATGTCAATCCTGCCTCGCCTTTGCTTTGTTGCCTCTACCAAGATGATTTCCCGTTTCTCTCTTCACTGGAGCAGGCAGACACAGCCAACGCACATCAAGTGTCAAGAGACACGCTCTGCTGAGCTCAACGCTTGTGCAGATGCACATGTGCGACGAAGTCAACACACGTGCTTGTGGAGAGAAAGAAAGGGACTCCCAGGCGTGTGGAGCGACGGGGAGAAAGAGCGGGCGCTGAGGAACACAGTTTCAAACAGACTGTCTCCACACAAACAGGCACCTGTCTGCAGGTATCCTAGATCTTGATTCTTGAACTTGAGGAAACACGCGTCTGAGCAAAACTCCCAAACGCTTCCAGGAAAGACACAGGCTCTCCCACAAGCACACAAGTGTTTGCCCTCAGCTATAGATCAGGGACAAGCCTGTGAAGAGCAACCAAAGAGCTCGTCCGTCTTTCCCTCAATAGATGGGAGTAGGCGCGCTTGCGGATGTGTGCGTGTGTGTGGCCACGCGTTTGCTTAGGCATCAGTGTGTGAAAAGGTAGGTGCTTTTCTCTAGCTGCGTGTGCGTGCACGTGGTGCTGGGTGCACATCCCTGGGTGCTCGTGGAAAGGTTTCTGCATGGTTTTCGCTGAGGAATCGTGTGTGTGCACATGGACAAAGAGAAGGTGCAGCAACCAGGTTCCAGCGCCGAAGAAGGCAAAAGGCGAGGTTTCCGGCGCTATCTCCTTCTCTCCCCAGAGCTAGTCGCGCAAAGCAAGCCGCTAAGCCGGCGACCGGCAAGAGAGCTACAACGAAGCATGCCGAACGGAGAAAATAGCAGCAGCTCATCTGTTCACACCTTGTTTCTGCCATGTGCTTGAACGCCAAGACGTTCGCGCTTCTGTGAGATGAAAGACGTCCTTCTGCATATGTGGTTGCTCACACCGGTGCACTTGTTAGTGTATCCATTCAGTCCTGGGCTGCGGGGCATTCAGAAGTGGCTCTGTGGAGACGTCTGCATAGAGGCAGCTGTCAGAACACGCACACTCGATTGTTCACCAAAACATATGCAGACGCGTCCTTAGCCTGTAGATTTGGATGCACAGAGTTCCCTGTGTTCGCAAGAGACAAGGGAATCGCGTCTGTGCGCACAGAAGCAATAGCGGACCGTTTCCCTCGGAGTGAACGCGAAAGAGCCGTCTATATACTCGCAGACACGCGAACGTGCCTCAATGCGGTCACAGAGGCAGCAGCTTTTGCACAGATGCTCCTGGTGATTCTGGCACTTTCCAGGCACACTCCTGAAAGTCGCGCACACTGCTGTTCACTCGCTAAACGACCTCTTGGGAAACACGTCTCCGGTCGACGGACCGCTCAGATTGCTTCTCGTGTAACTGTGAACTGTGTCAGCGCAGGGAATCCGTCTCTGTTGAGCAGATGTCAATCCTGCCTCGCCTTTGCTTTGTTGCCTCTACCAAGATGATTTCCCGTTTCTCTCTTCACTGGAGCAGGCAGACACAGCCAACGCACATCAAGTGTCAAGAGACACGCTCTGCTGAGCTCAACGCTTGTGCAGATGCACATGTGCGACGAAGTCAACACACGTGCTTGTGGAGAGAAAGAAAGGGACTCCCAGGCGTGTGGAGCGACGGGGAGAAAGAGCGGGCGCTGAGGAACACAGTTTCAAACAGACTGTCTCCACACAAACAGGCACCTGTCTGCAGGTATCCTAGATCTTGATTCTTGAACTTGAGGAAACACGCGTCTGAGCAAAACTCCCAAACGCTTCCAGGAAAGACACAGGCTCTCCCACAAGCACACAAGTGTTTGCCCTCAGCTATAGATCAGGGACAAGCCTGTGAAGAGCAACCAAAGAGCTCGTCCGTCTTTCCCTCAATAGATGGGAGTAGGCGCGCTTGCGGATGTGTGCGTGTGTGTGGCCACGCGTTTGCTTAGGCATCAGTGTGTGAAAAGGTAGGTGCTTTTCTCTAGCTGCGTGTGCGTGCACGTGGTGCTGGGTGCACATCCCTGGGTGCTCGTGGAAAGGTTTCTGCATGGTTTTCGCTGAGGAATCGTGTGTGTGCACATGGACAAAGAGAAGGCGCAGCAACCAGGTTCCAGCGCCGAAGAAGGCAAAAGGCGAGGTTTCCGGCGCTATCTCCTTCTCTCCCCAGAGCTAGTCGCGCAAAGCAAGCCGCTAAGCCGGCGACCGGCAAGAGAGCTACAACGAAGCATGCCGAACGGAGAAAATAGCAGCAGCTCATCTGTTCACACCTTGTTTCTGCCATGTGCTTGAACGCCAAGACGTTCGCGCTTCTGTGAGATGAAAGACGTCCTTCTGCATATGTGGTTGCTCACACCGGTGCACTTGTTAGTGTATCCATTCAGTCCTGGGCTGCGGGGCATTCAGAAGTGGCTCTGTGGAGACGTCTGCATAGAGGCAGCTGTCAGAACACGCACACTCGATTGTTCACCAAAACATATGCAGACGCGTCCTTAGCCTGTAGATTTGGATGCACAGAGTTCCCTGTGTTCGCAAGAGACAAGGGAATCGCGTCTGTGCGCACAGAAGCAATAGCGGACCGTTTCCCTCGGAGTGAACGCGAAAGAGCCGTCTATATACTCGCAGACACGCGAACGTGCCTCAATGCGGTCACAGAGGCAGCAGCTTTTGCACAGATGCTCCTGGTGATTCTGGCACTTTCCAGGCACACTCCTGAAAGTCGCGCACACTGCTGTTCACTCGCTAAACGACCTCTTGGGAAACACGTCTCCGGTCGACGGACCGCTCAGATTGCTTCTCGTGTAACTGTGAACTGTGTCAGCGCAGGGAATCCGTCTCTGTTGAGCAGATGTCAATCCTGCCTCGCCTTTGCTTTGTTGCCTCTACCAAGATGATTTCCCGTTTCTCTCTTCACTGGAGCAGGCAGACACAGCCAACGCACATCAAGTGTCAAGAGACACGCTCTGCTGAGCTCAACGCTTGTGCAGATGCACATGTGCGACGAAGTCAACACACGTGCTTGTGGAGAGAAAGAAAGGGACTCCCAGGCGTGTGGAGCGACGGGGAGAAAGAGCGGGCGCTGAGGAACACAGTTTCAAACAGACTGTCTCCACACAAACAGGCACCTGTCTGCAGGTATCCTAGATCTTGATTCTTGAACTTGAGGAAACACGCGTCTGAGCAAAACTCCCAAACGCTTCCAGGAAAGACACAGGCTCTCCCACAAGCACACAAGTGTTTGCCCTCAGCTATAGATCAGGGACAAGCCTGTGAAGAGCAACCAAAGAGCTCGTCCGTCTTTCCCTCAATAGATGGGAGTAGGCGCGCTTGCGGATGTGTGCGTGTGTGTGGCCACGCGTTTGCTTAGGCATCAGTGTGTGAAAAGGTAGGTGCTTTTCTCTAGCTGCGTGTGCGTGCACGTGGTGCTGGGTGCACATCCCTGGGTGCTCGTGGAAAGGTTTCTGCATGGTTTTCGCTGAGGAATCGTGTGTGTGCACATGGACAAAGAGAAGGTGCAGCAACCAGGTTCCAGCGCCGAAGAAGGCAAAAGGCGAGGTTTCCGGCGCTATCTCCTTCTCTCCCCAGAGCTAGTCGCGCAAAGCAAGCCGCTAAGCCGGCGACCGGCAAGAGAGCTACAACGAAGCATGCCGAACGGAGAAAATAGCAGCAGCTCATCTGTTCACACCTTGTTTCTGCCATGTGCTTGAACGCCAAGACGTTCGCGCTTCTGTGAGATGAAAGACGTCCTTCTGCATATGTGGTTGCTCACACCGGTGCACTTGTTAGTGTATCCATTCAGTCCTGGGCTGCGGGGCATTCAGAAGTGGCTCTGTGGAGA
The DNA here is from genome assembly GCF_037038585.1 of Patagioenas fasciata. Classification (NCBI taxonomy): domain Eukaryota; kingdom Metazoa; phylum Chordata; class Aves; order Columbiformes; family Columbidae; genus Patagioenas; species Patagioenas fasciata. Next base: position 44,748 of record NW_027288661.1, on the reverse strand, counting down.
CGTCTGCATAGAGGCAGCTGTCAGAACACGCACACTCGATTGTTCACCAAAACATATGCAGACGCGTCCTTAGCCTGTAGATTTGGATGCACAGAGTTCCCTGTGTTCGCAAGAGACAAGGGAATCGCGTCTGTGCGCACAGAAGCAATAGCGGACCGTTTCCCTCGGAGTGAACGCGAAAGAGCCGTCTATATACTCGCAGACACGCGAACGTGCCTCAATGCGGTCACAGAGGCAGCAGCTTTTGCACAGATGCTCCTGGTGATTCTGGCACTTTCCAGGCACACTCCTGAAAGTCGCGCACACTGCTGTTCACTCGCTAAACGACCTCTTGGGAAACACGTCTCCGGTCGACGGACCGCTCAGATTGCTTCTCGTGTAACTGTGAACTGTGTCAGCGCAGGGAATCCGTCTCTGTTGAGCAGATGTCAATCCTGCCTCGCCTTTGCTTTGTTGCCTCTACCAAGATGATTTCCCGTTTCTCTCTTCACTGGAGCAGGCAGACACAGCCAACGCACATCAAGTGTCAAGAGACACGCTCTGCTGAGCTCAACGCTTGTGCAGATGCACATGTGCGACGAAGTCAACACACGTGCTTGTGGAGAGAAAGAAAGGGACTCCCAGGCGTGTGGAGCGACGGGGAGAAAGAGCGGGCGCTGAGGAACACAGTTTCAAACAGACTGTCTCCACACAAACAGGCACCTGTCTGCAGGTATCCTAGATCTTGATTCTTGAACTTGAGGAAACACGCGTCTGAGCAAAACTCCCAAACGCTTCCAGGAAAGACACAGGCTCTCCCACAAGCACACAAGTGTTTGCCCTCAGCTATAGATCAGGGACAAGCCTGTGAAGAGCAACCAAAGAGCTCGTCCGTCTTTCCCTCAATAGATGGGAGTAGGCGCGCTTGCGGATGTGTGCGTGTGTGTGGCCACGCGTTTGCTTAGGCATCAGTGTGTGAAAAGGTAGGTGCTTTTCTCTAGCTGCGTGTGCGTGCACGTGGTGCTGGGTGCACATCCCTGGGTGCTCGTGGAAAGGTTTCTGCATGGTTTTCGCTGAGGAATCGTGTGTGTGCACATGGACAAAGAGAAGGCGCAGCAACCAGGTTCCAGCGCCGAAGAAGGCAAAAGGCGAGGTTTCCGGCGCTATCTCCTTCTCTCCCCAGAGCTAGTCGCGCAAAGCAAGCCGCTAAGCCGGCGACCGGCAAGAGAGCTACAACGAAGCATGCCGAACGGAGAAAATAGCAGCAGCTCATCTGTTCACACCTTGTTTCTGCCATGTGCTTGAACGCCAAGACGTTCGCGCTTCTGTGAGATGAAAGACGTCCTTCTGCATATGTGGTTGCTCACACCGGTGCACTTGTTAGTGTATCCATTCAGTCCTGGGCTGCGGGGCATTCAGAAGTGGCTCTGTGGAGACGTCTGCATAGAGGCAGCTGTCAGAACACGCACACTCGATTGTTCACCAAAACATATGCAGACGCGTCCTTAGCCTGTAGATTTGGATGCACAGAGTTCCCTGTGTTCGCAAGAGACAAGGGAATCGCGTCTGTGCGCACAGAAGCAATAGCGGACCGTTTCCCTCGGAGTGAACGCGAAAGAGCCGTCTATATACTCGCAGACACGCGAACGTGCCTCAATGCGGTCACAGAGGCAGCAGCTTTTGCACAGATGCTCCTGGTGATTCTGGCACTTTCCAGGCACACTCCTGAAAGTCGCGCACACTGCTGTTCACTCGCTAAACGACCTCTTGGGAAACACGTCTCCGGTCGACGGACCGCTCAGATTGCTTCTCGTGTAACTGTGAACTGTGTCAGCGCAGGGAATCCGTCTCTGTTGAGCAGATGTCAATCCTGCCTCGCCTTTGCTTTGTTGCCTCTACCAAGATGATTTCCCGTTTCTCTCTTCACTGGAGCAGGCAGACACAGCCAACGCACATCAAGTGTCAAGAGACACGCTCTGCTGAGCTCAACGCTTGTGCAGATGCACATGTGCGACGAAGTCAACACACGTGCTTGTGGAGAGAAAGAAAGGGACTCCCAGGCGTGTGGAGCGACGGGGAGAAAGAGCGGGCGCTGAGGAACACAGTTTCAAACAGACTGTCTCCACACAAACAGGCACCTGTCTGCAGGTATCCTAGATCTTGATTCTTGAACTTGAGGAAACACGCGTCTGAGCAAAACTCCCAGACGCTTCCAGGAAAGACACAGGCTCTCCCACAAGCACACAAGTGTTTGCCCTCAGCTATAGATCAGGGACAAGCCTGTGAAGAGCAACCAAAGAGCTCGTCCGTCTTTCCCTCAATAGATGGGAGTAGGCGCGCTTGCGGATGTGTGCGTGTGTGTGGCCACGCGTTTGCTTAGGCATCAGTGTGTGAAAAGGTAGGTGCTTTTCTCTAGCTGCGTGTGCGTGCACGTGGTGCTGGGTGCACATCCCTGGGTGCTCGTGGAAAGGTTTCTGCATGGTTTTCGCTGAGGAATCGTGTGTGTGCACATGGACAAAGAGAAGGCGCAGCAACCAGGTTCCAGCGCCGAAGAAGGCAAAAGGCGAGGTTTCCGGCGCTATCTCCTTCTCTCCCCAGAGCTAGTCGCGCAAAGCAAGCCGCTAAGCCGGCGACCGGCAAGAGAGCTACAACGAAGCATGCCGAACGGAGAAAATAGCAGCAGCTCATCTGTTCACACCTTGTTTCTGCCATGTGCTTGAACGCCAAGACGTTCGCGCTTCTGTGAGATGAAAGACGTCCTTCTGCATATGTGGTTGCTCACACCGGTGCACTTGTTAGTGTATCCATTCAGTCCTGGGCTGCGGGGCATTCAGAAGTGGCTCTGTGGAGACGTCTGCATAGAGGCAGCTGTCAGAACACGCACACTCGATTGTTCACCAAAACATATGCAGACGCGTCCTTAGCCTGTAGATTTGGATGCACAGAGTTCCCTGTGTTCGCAAGAGACAAGGGAATCGCGTCTGTGCGCACAGAAGCAATAGCGGACCGTTTCCCTCGGAGTGAACGCGAAAGAGCCGTCTATATACTCGCAGACACGCGAACGTGCCTCAATGCGGTCACAGAGGCAGCAGCTTTTGCACAGATGCTCCTGGTGATTCTGGCACTTTCCAGGCACACTCCTGAAAGTCGCGCACACTGCTGTTCACTCGCTAAACGACCTCTTGGGAAACACGTCTCCGGTCGACGGACCGCTCAGATTGCTTCTCGTGTAACTGTGAACTGTGTCAGCGCAGGGAATCCGTCTCTGTTGAGCAGATGTCAATCCTGCCTCGCCTTTGCTTTGTTGCCTCTACCAAGATGATTTCCCGTTTCTCTCTTCACTGGAGCAGGCAGACACAGCCAACGCACATCAAGTGTCAAGAGACACGCTCTGCTGAGCTCAACGCTTGTGCAGATGCACATGTGCGACGAAGTCAACACACGTGCTTGTGGAGAGAAAGAAAGGGACTCCCAGGCGTGTGGAGCGACGGGGAGAAAGAGCGGGCGCTGAGGAACACAGTTTCAAACAGACTGTCTCCACACAAACAGGCACCTGTCTGCAGGTATCCTAGATCTTGATTCTTGAACTTGAGGAAACACGCGTCTGAGCAAAACTCCCAAACGCTTCCAGGAAAGACACAGGCTCTCCCACAAGCACACAAGTGTTTGCCCTCAGCTATAGATCAGGGACAAGCCTGTGAAGAGCAACCAAAGAGCTCGTCCGTCTTTCCCTCAATAGATGGGAGTAGGCGCGCTTGCGGATGTGTGCGTGTGTGTGGCCACGCGTTTGCTTAGGCATCAGTGTGTGAAAAGGTAGGTGCTTTTCTCTAGCTGCGTGTGCGTGCACGTGGTGCTGGGTGCACATCCCTGGGTGCTCGTGGAAAGGTTTCTGCATGGTTTTCGCTGAGGAATCGTGTGTGTGCACATGGACAAAGAGAAGGCGCAGCAACCAGGTTCCAGCGCCGAAGAAGGCAAAAGGCGAGGTTTCCGGCGCTATCTCCTTCTCTCCCCAGAGCTAGTCGCGCAAAGCAAGCCGCTAAGCCGGCGACCGGCAAGAGAGCTACAACGAAGCATGCCGAACGGAGAAAATAGCAGCAGCTCATCTGTTCACACCTTGTTTCTGCCATGTGCTTGAACGCCAAGACGTTCGCGCTTCTGTGAGATGAAAGACGTCCTTCTGCATATGTGGTTGCTCACACCGGTGCACTTGTTAGTGTATCCATTCAGTCCTGGGCTGCGGGGCATTCAGAAGTGGCTCTGTGGAGACGTCTGCATAGAGGCAGCTGTCAGAACACGCACACTCGATTGTTCACCAAAACATATGCAGACGCGTCCTTAGCCTGTAGATTTGGATGCACAGAGTTCCCTGTGTTCGCAAGAGACAAGGGAATCGCGTCTGTGCGCACAGAAGCAATAGCGGACCGTTTCCCTCGGAGTGAACGCGAAAGAGCCGTCTATATACTCGCAGACACGCGAACGTGCCTCAATGCGGTCACAGAGGCAGCAGCTTTTGCACAGATGCTCCTGGTGATTCTGGCACTTTCCAGGCACACTCCTGAAAGTCGCGCACACTGCTGTTCACTCGCTAAACGACCTCTTGGGAAACACGTCTCCGGTCGACGGACCGCTCAGATTGCTTCTCGTGTAACTGTGAACTGTGTCAGCGCAGGGAATCCGTCTCTGTTGAGCAGATGTCAATCCTGCCTCGCCTTTGCTTTGTTGCCTCTACCAAGATGATTTCCCGTTTCTCTCTTCACTGGAGCAGGCAGACACAGCCAACGCACATCAAGTGTCAAGAGACACGCTCTGCTGAGCTCAACGCTTGTGCAGATGCACATGTGCGACGAAGTCAACACACGTGCTTGTGGAGAGAAAGAAAGGGACTCCCAGGCGTGTGGAGCGACGGGGAGAAAGAGCGGGCGCTGAGGAACACAGTTTCAAACAGACTGTCTCCACACAAACAGGCACCTGTCTGCAGGTATCCTAGATCTTGATTCTTGAACTTGAGGAAACACGCGTCTGAGCAAAACTCCCAAACGCTTCCAGGAAAGACACAGGCTCTCCCACAAGCACACAAGTGTTTGCCCTCAGCTATAGATCAGGGACAAGCCTGTGAAGAGCAACCAAAGAGCTCGTCCGTCTTTCCCTCAATAGATGGGAGTAGGCGCGCTTGCGGATGTGTGCGTGTGTGTGGCCACGCGTTTGCTTAGGCATCAGTGTGTGAAAAGGTAGGTGCTTTTCTCTAGCTGCGTGTGCGTGCACGTGGTGCTGGGTGCACATCCCTGGGTGCTCGTGGAAAGGTTTCTGCATGGTTTTCGCTGAGGAATCGTGTGTGTGCACATGGACAAAGAGAAGGCGCAGCAACCAGGTTCCAGCGCCGAAGAAGGCAAAAGGCGAGGTTTCCGGCGCTATCTCCTTCTCTCCCCAGAGCTAGTCGCGCAAAGCAAGCCGCTAAGCCGGCGACCGGCAAGAGAGCTACAACGAAGCATGCCGAACGGAGAAAATAGCAGCAGCTCATCTGTTCACACCTTGTTTCTGCCATGTGCTTGAACGCCAAGACGTTCGCGCTTCTGTGAGATGAAAGACGTCCTTCTGCATATGTGGTTGCTCACACCGGTGCACTTGTTAGTGTATCCATTCAGTCCTGGGCTGCGGGGCATTCAGAAGTGGCTCTGTGGAGACGTCTGCATAGAGGCAGCTGTCAGAACACGCACACTCGATTGTTCACCAAAACATATGCAGACGCGTCCTTAGCCTGTAGATTTGGATGCACAGAGTTCCCTGTGTTCGCAAGAGACAAGGGAATCGCGTCTGTGCGCACAGAAGCAATAGCGGACCGTTTCCCTCGGAGTGAACGCGAAAGAGCCGTCTATATACTCGCAGACACGCGAACGTGCCTCAATGCGGTCACAGAGGCAGCAGCTTTTGCACAGATGCTCCTGGTGATTCTGGCACTTTCCAGGCACACTCCTGAAAGTCGCGCACACTGCTGTTCACTCGCTAAACGACCTCTTGGGAAACACGTCTCCGGTCGACGGACCGCTCAGATTGCTTCTCGTGTAACTGTGAACTGTGTCAGCGCAGGGAATCCGTCTCTGTTGAGCAGATGTCAATCCTGCCTCGCCTTTGCTTTGTTGCCTCTACCAAGATGATTTCCCGTTTCTCTCTTCACTGGAGCAGGCAGACACAGCCAACGCACATCAAGTGTCAAGAGACACGCTCTGCTGAGCTCAACGCTTGTGCAGATGCACATGTGCGACGAAGTCAACACACGTGCTTGTGGAGAGAAAGAAAGGGACTCCCAGGCGTGTGGAGCGACGGGGAGAAAGAGCGGGCGCTGAGGAACACAGTTTCAAACAGACTGTCTCCACACAAACAGGCACCTGTCTGCAGGTATCCTAGATCTTGATTCTTGAACTTGAGGAAACACGCGTCTGAGCAAAACTCCCAAACGCTTCCAGGAAAGACACAGGCTCTCCCACAAGCACACAAGTGTTTGCCCTCAGCTATAGATCAGGGACAAGCCTGTGAAGAGCAACCAAAGAGCTCGTCCGTCTTTCCCTCAATAGATGGGAGTAGGCGCGCTTGCGGATGTGTGCGTGTGTGTGGCCACGCGTTTGCTTAGGCATCAGTGTGTGAAAAGGTAGGTGCTTTTCTCTAGCTGCGTGTGCGTGCACGTGGTGCTGGGTGCACATCCCTGGGTGCTCGTGGAAAGGTTTCTGCATGGTTTTCGCTGAGGAATCGTGTGTGTGCACATGGACAAAGAGAAGGCGCAGCAACCAGGTTCCAGCGCCGAAGAAGGCAAAAGGCGAGGTTTCCGGCGCTATCTCCTTCTCTCCCCAGAGCTAGTCGCGCAAAGCAAGCCGCTAAGCCGGCGACCGGCAAGAGAGCTACAACGAAGCATGCCGAACGGAGAAAATAGCAGCAGCTCATCTGTTCACACCTTGTTTCTGCCATGTGCTTGAACGCCAAGACGTTCGCGCTTCTGTGAGATGAAAGACGTCCTTCTGCATATGTGGTTGCTCACACCGGTGCACTTGTTAGTGTATCCATTCAGTCCTGGGCTGCGGGGCATTCAGAAGTGGCTCTGTGGAGACGTCTGCATAGAGGCAGCTGTCAGAACACGCACACTCGATTGTTCACCAAAACATATGCAGACGCGTCCTTAGCCTGTAGATTTGGATGCACAGAGTTCCCTGTGTTCGCAAGAGACAAGGGAATCGCGTCTGTGCGCACAGAAGCAATAGCGGACCGTTTCCCTCGGAGTGAACGCGAAAGAGCCGTCTATATACTCGCAGACACGCGAACGTGCCTCAATGCGGTCACAGAGGCAGCAGCTTTTGCACAGATGCTCCTGGTGATTCTGGCACTTTCCAGGCACACTCCTGAAAGTCGCGCACACTGCTGTTCACTCGCTAAACGACCTCTTGGGAAACACGTCTCCGGTCGACGGACCGCTCAGATTGCTTCTCGTGTAACTGTGAACTGTGTCAGCGCAGGGAATCCGTCTCTGTTGAGCAGATGTCAATCCTGCCTCGCTTTTGCTTTGTTGCCTCTACCAAGATGATTTCCCGTTTCTCTCTTCACTGGAGCAGGCAGACACAGCCAACGCACATCAAGTGTCAAGAGACACGCTCTGCTGAGCTCAACGCTTGTGCAGATGCACATGTGCGACGAAGTCAACACACGTGCTTGTGGAGAGAAAGAAAGGGACTCCCAGGCGTGTGGAGCGACGGGGAGAAAGAGCGGGCGCTGAGGAACACAGTTTCAAACAGACTGTCTCCACACAAACAGGCACCTGTCTGCAGGTATCCTAGATCTTGATTCTTGAACTTGAGGAAACACGCGTCTGAGCAAAACTCCCAAACGCTTCCAGGAAAGACACAGGCTCTCCCACAAGCACACAAGTGTTTGCCCTCAGCTATAGATCAGGGACAAGCCTGTGAAGAGCAACCAAAGAGCTCGTCCGTCTTTCCCTCAATAGATGGGAGTAGGCGCGCTTGCGGATGTGTGCGTGTGTGTGGCCACGCGTTTGCTTAGGCATCAGTGTGTGAAAAGGTAGGTGCTTTTCTCTAGCTGCGTGTGCGTGCACGTGGTGCTGGGTGCACATCCCTGGGTGCTCGTGGAAAGGTTTCTGCATGGTTTTCGCTGAGGAATCGTGTGTGTGCACATGGACAAAGAGAAGGCGCAGCAACCAGGTTCCAGCGCCGAAGAAGGCAAAAGGCGAGGTTTCCGGCGCTATCTCCTTCTCTCCCCAGAGCTAGTCGCGCAAAGCAAGCCGCTAAGCCGGCGACCGGCAAGAGAGCTACAACGAAGCATGCCGAACGGAGAAAATAGCAGCAGCTCATCTGTTCACACCTTGTTTCTGCCATGTGCTTGAACGCCAAGACGTTCGCGCTTCTGTGAGATGAAAGACGTCCTTCTGCATATGTGGTTGCTCACACCGGTGCACTTGTTAGTGTATCCATTCAGTCCTGGGCTGCGGGGCATTCAGAAGTGGCTCTGTGGAGACGTCTGCATAGAGGCAGCTGTCAGAACACGCACACTCGATTGTTCACCAAAACATATGCAGACGCGTCCTTAGCCTGTAGATTTGGATGCACAGAGTTCCCTGTGTTCGCAAGAGACAAGGGAATCGCGTCTGTGCGCACAGAAGCAATAGCGGACCGTTTCCCTCGGAGTGAACGCGAAAGAGCCGTCTATATACTCGCAGACACGCGAACGTGCCTCAATGCGGTCACAGAGGCAGCAGCTTTTGCACAGATGCTCCTGGTGATTCTGGCACTTTCCAGGCACACTCCTGAAAGTCGCGCACACTGCTGTTCACTCGCTAAACGACCTCTTGGGAAACACGTCTCCGGTCGACGGACCGCTCAGATTGCTTCTCGTGTAACTGTGAACTGTGTCAGCGCAGGGAATCCGTCTCTGTTGAGCAGATGTCAATCCTGCCTCGCCTTTGCTTTGTTGCCTCTACCAAGATGATTTCCCGTTTCTCTCTTCACTGGAGCAGGCAGACACAGCCAACGCACATCAAGTGTCAAGAGACACGCTCTGCTGAGCTCAACGCTTGTGCAGATGCACATGTGCGACGAAGTCAACACACGTGCTTGTGGAGAGAAAGAAAGGGACTCCCAGGCGTGTGGAGCGACGGGGAGAAAGAGCGGGCGCTGAGGAACACAGTTTCAAACAGACTGTCTCCACACAAACAGGCACCTGTCTGCAGGTATCCTAGATCTTGATTCTTGAACTTGAGGAAACACGCGTCTGAGCAAAACTCCCAAACGCTTCCAGGAAAGACACAGGCTCTCCCACAAGCACACAAGTGTTTGCCCTCAGCTATAGATCAGGGACAAGCCTGTGAAGAGCAACCAAAGAGCTCGTCCGTCTTTCCCTCAATAGATGGGAGTAGGCGCGCTTGCGGATGTGTGCGTGTGTGTGGCCACGCGTTTGCTTAGGCATCAGTGTGTGAAAAGGTAGGTGCTTTTCTCTAGCTGCGTGTGCGTGCACGTGGCGCTGGGTGCACATCCCTGGGTGCTCGTGGAAAGGTTTCTGCATGGTTTTCGCTGAGGAATCGTGTGTGTGCACATGGACAAAGAGAAGGCGCAGCAACCAGGTTCCAGCGCCGAAGAAGGCAAAAGGCGAGGTTTCCGGCGCTATCTCCTTCTCTCCCCAGAGCTAGTCGCGCAAAGCAAGCCGCTAAGCCGGCGACCGGCAAGAGAGCTACAACGAAGCATGCCGAACGGAGAAAATAGCAGCAGCTCATCTGTTCACACCTTGTTTCTGCCATGTGCTTGAACGCCAAGACGTTCGCGCTTCTGTGAGATGAAAGACGTCCTTCTGCATATGTGGTTGCTCACACCGGTGCACTTGTTAGTGTATCCATTCAGTCCTGGGCTGCGGGGCATTCAGAAGTGGCTCTGTGGAGACGTCTGCATAGAGGCAGCTGTCAGAACACGCACACTCGATTGTTCACCAAAACATATGCAGACGCGTCCTTAGCCTGTAGATTTGGATGCACAGAGTTCCCTGTGTTCGCAAGAGACAAGGGAATCGCGTCTGTGCGCACAGAAGCAATAGCGGACCGTTTCCCTCGGAGTGAACGCGAAAGAGCCGTCTATATACTCGCAGACACGCGAACGTGCCTCAATGCGGTCACAGAGGCAGCAGCTTTTGCACAGATGCTCCTGGTGATTCTGGCACTTTCCAGGCACACTCCTGAAAGTCGCGCACACTGCTGTTCACTCGCTAAACGACCTCTTGGGAAACACGTCTCCGGTCGACGGACCGCTCAGATTGCTTCTCGTGTAACTGTGAACTGTGTCAGCGCAGGGAATCCGTCTCTGTTGAGCAGATGTCAATCCTGCCTCGCTTTTGCTTTGTTGCCTCTACCAAGATGATTTCCCGTTTCTCTCTTCACTGGAGCAGGCAGACACAGCCAACGCACATCAAGTGTCAAGAGACACGCTCTGCTGAGCTCAACGCTTGTGCAGATGCACATGTGCGACGAAGTCAACACACGTGCTTGTGGAGAGAAAGAAAGGGACTCCCAGGCGTGTGGAGCGACGGGGAGAAAGAGCGGGCGCTGAGGAACACAGTTTCAAACAGACTGTCTCCACACAAACAGGCACCTGTCTGCAGGTATCCTAGATCTTGATTCTTGAACTTGAGGAAACACGCGTCTGAGCAAAACTCCCAAACGCTTCCAGGAAAGACACAGGCTCTCCCACAAGCACACAAGTGTTTGCCCTCAGCTATAGATCAGGGACAAGCCTGTGAAGAGCAACCAAAGAGCTCGTCCGTCTTTCCCTCAATAGATGGGAGTAGGCGCGCTTGCGGATGTGTGCGTGTGTGTGGCCACGCGTTTGCTTAGGCATCAGTGTGTGAAAAGGTAGGTGCTTTTCTCTAGCTGCGTGTGCGTGCACGTGGTGCTGGGTGCACATCCCTGGGTGCTCGTGGAAAGGTTTCTGCATGGTTTTCGCTGAGGAATCGTGTGTGTGCACATGGACAAAGAGAAGGCGCAGCAACCAGGTTCCAGCGCCGAAGAAGGCAAAAGGCGAGGTTTCCGGCGCTATCTCCTTCTCTCCCCAGAGCTAGTCGCGCAAAGCAAGCCGCTAAGCCGGCGACCGGCAAGAGAGCTACAACGAAGCATGCCGAACGGAGAAAATAGCAGCAGCTCATCTGTTCACACCTTGTTTCTGCCATGTGCTTGAACGCCAAGACGTTCGCGCTTCTGTGAGATGAAAGACGTCCTTCTGCATATGTGGTTGCTCACACCGGTGCACTTGTTAGTGTATCCATTCAGTCCTGGGCTGCGGGGCATTCAGAAGTGGCTCTGTGGAGACGTCTGCATAGAGGCAGCTGTCAGAACACGCACACTCGATTGTTCACCAAAACATATGCAGACGCGTCCTTAGCCTGTAGATTTGGATGCACAGAGTTCCCTGTGTTCGCAAGAGACAAGGGAATCGCGTCTGTGCGCACAGAAGCAATAGCGGACCGTTTCCCTCGGAGTGAACGCGAAAGAGCCGTCTATATACTCGCAGACACGCGAACGTGCCTCAATGCGGTCACAGAGGCAGCAGCTTTTGCACAGATGCTCCTGGTGATTCTGGCACTTTCCAGGCACACTCCTGAAAGTCGCGCACACTGCTGTTCACTCGCTAAACGACCTCTTGGGAAACACGTCTCCGGTCGACGGACCGCTCAGATTGCTTCTCGTGTAACTGTGAACTGTGTCAGCGCAGGGAATCCGTCTCTGTTGAGCAGATGTCAATCCTGCCTCGCTTTTGCTTTGTTGCCTCTACCAAGATGATTTCCCGTTTCTCTCTTCACTGGAGCAGGCAGACACAGCCAACGCACATCAAGTGTCAAGAGACACGCTCTGCTGAGCTCAACGCTTGTGCAGATGCACATGTGCGACGAAGTCAACACACGTGCTTGTGGAGAGAAAGAAAGGGACTCCCAGGCGTGTGGAGCGACGGGGAGAAAGAGCGGGCGCTGAGGAACACAGTTTCAAACAGACTGTCTCCACACAAACAGGCACCTGTCTGCAGGTATCCTAGATCTTGATTCTTGAACTTGAGGAAACACGCGTCTGAGCAAAACTCCCAAACGCTTCCAGGAAAGACACAGGCTCTCCCACAAGCACACAAGTGTTTGCCCTCAGCTATAGATCAGGGACAAGCCTGTGAAGAGATGCCCTGCTATTCTTTCGCCTTATGGCATCATGTGTTTCGTTCCTCTTGGAGATCGATTGTTAAACGTCTTTCCTAGGGCGACTGTGAAGCATTTGCCAGCGGAGGAGAAGTAGCACGGAGCAGCATTCAGTACTGCCTACGAGTGTCTTTGCTACCCTACTAGCGGAGCTCCAAGAACAGGCACACATCTTCAGGTACCTTCCAAATGTGGATTCCCCTGCAGCCCCGTAGGCGGGCGTGCAGTACGCCAACCGTCAACGGACGTTTTTCCCCTCAAGCCTGTCAGGACGTTGCTCGTCCGTCTTTCCCTCAATAGATGGGAGTAGGCGCGCTTGCGGATGTGTGCGTGTGTGTGGCCACGCGTTTGCTTAGGCTTCAGTGTGTGAAAAGGTAGGTGCTTTTCTCTAGCTGCGTGTGCGTGCACGTGGTGCTGGGTGCACATCCCTGGGTGCTCGTGGAAAGGTTTCTGCATGGTTTTCGCTGAGGAATCGTGTGTGTGCACATGGACAAAGAGAAGGCGCAGCAACCAGGTTCCAGCGCCGAAGAAGGCAAAAGGCGAGGTTTCCGGCGCTATCTCCTTCTCTCCCCAGAGCTAGTCGCGCAAAGCAAGCCGCTAAGCCGGCGACCGGCAAGAGAGCTACAACGAAGCATGCCGAACGGAGAAAATAGCAGCAGCTCATCTGTTCACACCTTGTTTCTGCCATGTGCTTGAACGCCAAGACGTTCGCGCTTCTGTGAGATGAAAGACGTCCTTCTGCATATGTGGTTGCTCACACCGGTGCACTTGTTAGTGTATCCATTCAGTCCTGGGCTGCGGGGCATTCAGAAGTGGCTCTGTGGAGACGTCTGCATAGAGGCAGCTGTCAGAACACGCACACTCGATTGTTCACCAAAACATATGCAGACGCGTCCTTAGCCTGTAGATTTGGATGCACAGAGTTCCCTGTGTTCGCAAGAGACAAGGGAATCGCGTCTGTGCGCACAGAAGCAATAGCGGACCGTTTCCCTCGGAGTGAACGCGAAAGAGCCGTCTATATACTCGCAGACACGCGAACGTGCCTCAATGCGGTCACAGAGGCAGCAGCTTTTGCACAGATGCTCCTGGTGATTCTGGCACTTTCCAGGCACACTCCTGAAAGTCGCGCACACTGCTGTTCACTCGCTAAACGACCTCTTGGGAAACACGTCTCCGGTCGACGGACCGCTCAGATTGCTTCTCGTGTAACTGTGAACTGTGTCAGCGCAGGGAATCCGTCTCTGTTGAGCAGATGTCAATCCTGCCTCGCTTTTGCTTTGTTGCCTCTACCAAGATGATTTCCCGTTTCTCTCTTCACTGGAGCAGGCAGACACAGCCAACGCACATCAAGTGTCAAGAGACACGCTCTGCTGAGCTCAACGCTTGTGCAGATGCACATGTGCGACGAAGTCAACACACGTGCTTGTGGAGAGAAAGAAAGGGACTCCCAGGCGTGTGGAGCGACGGGGAGAAAGAGCGGGCGCTGAGGAACACAGTTTCAAACAGACTGTCTCCACACAAACAGGCACCTGTCTGCAGGTATCCTAGATCTTGATTCTTGAACTTGAGGAAACACGCGTCTGAGCAAAACTCCCAAACGCTTCCAGGAAAGACACAGGCTCTCCCACAAGCACACAAGTGTTTGCCCTCAGCTATAGATCAGGGACAAGCCTGTGAAGAGCAACCAAAGAGCTCGTCCGTCTTTCCCTCAATAGATGGGAGTAGGCGCGCTTGCGGATGTGTGCGTGTGTGTGGCCACGCGTTTGCTTAGGCATCAGTGTGTGAAAAGGTAGGTGCTTTTCTCTAGCTGCGTGTGCGTGCACGTGGTGCTGGGTGCACATCCCTGGGTGCTCGTGGAAAGGTTTCTGCATGGTTTTCGCTGAGGAATCGTGTGTGTGCACATGGACAAAGAGAAGGCGCAGCAACCAGGTTCCAGCGCCGAAGAAGGCAAAAGGCGAGGTTTCCGGCGCTATCTCCTTCTCTCCCCAGAGCTAGTCGCGCAAAGCAAGCCGCTAAGCCGGCGACCGGCAAGAGAGCTACAACGAAGCATGCCGAACGGAGAAAATAGCAGCAGCTCATCTGTTCACACCTTGTTTCTGCCATGTGCTTGAACGCCAAGACGTTCGCGCTTCTGTGAGATGAAAGACGTCCTTCTGCATATGTGGTTGCTCACACCGGTGCACTTGTTAGTGTATCCATTCAGTCCTGGGCTGCGGGGCATTCAGAAGTGGCTCTGTGGAGACGTCTGCATAGAGGCAGCTGTCAGAACACGCACACTCGATTGTTCACCAAAACATATGCAGACGCGTCCTTAGCCTGTAGATTTGGATGCACAGAGTTCCCTGTGTTCGCAAGAGACAAGGGAATCGCGTCTGTGCGCACAGAAGCAATAGCGGACCGTTTCCCTCGGAGTGAACGCGAAAGAGCCGTCTATATACTCGCAGACACGCGAACGTGCCTCAATGCGGTCACAGAGGCAGCAGCTTTTGCACAGATGCTCCTGGTGATTCTGGCACTTTCCAGGCACACTCCTGAAAGTCGCGCACACTGCTGTTCACTCGCTAAACGACCTCTTGGGAAACACGTCTCCGGTCGACGGACCGCTCAGATTGCTTCTCGTGTAACTGTGAACTGTGTCAGCGCAGGGAATCCGTCTCTGTTGAGCAGATGTCAATCCTGCCTCGCTTTTGCTTTGTTGCCTCTACCAAGATGATTTCCCGTTTCTCTCTTCACTGGAGCAGGCAGACACAGCCAACGCACATCAAGTGTCAAGAGACACGCTCTGCTGAGCTCAACGCTTGTGCAGATGCACATGTGCGACGAAGTCAACACACGTGCTTGTGGAGAGAAAGAAAGGGACTCCCAGGCGTGTGGAGCGACGGGGAGAAAGAGCGGGCGCTGAGGAACACAGTTTCAAACAGACTGTCTCCACACAAACAGGCACCTGTCTGCAGGTATCCTAGATCTTGATTCTTGAACTTGAGGAAACACGCGTCTGAGCAAAACTCCCAAACGCTTCCAGGAAAGACACAGGCTCTCCCACAAGCACACAAGTGTTTGCCCTCAGCTATAGATCAGGGACAAGCCTGTGAAGAGCAACCAAAGAGCTCGTCCGTCTTTCCCTCAATAGATGGGAGTAGGCGCGCTTGCGGATGTGTGCGTGTGTGTGGCCACGCGTTTGCTTAGGCATCAGTGTGTGAAAAGGTAGGTGCTTTTCTCTAGCTGCGTGTGCGTGCACGTGGTGCTGGGTGCACATCCCTGGGTGCTCGTGGAAAGGTTTCTGCATGGTTTTCGCTGAGGAATCGTGTGTGTGCACATGGACAAAGAGAAGGCGCAGCAACCAGGTTCCAGCGCCGAAGAAGGCAAAAGGCGAGGTTTCCGGCGCTATCTCCTTCTCTCCCCAGAGCTAGTCGCGCAAAGCAAGCCGCTAAGCCGGCGACCGGCAAGAGAGCTACAACGAAGCATGCCGAACGGAGAAAATAGCAGCAGCTCATCTGTTCACACCTTGTTTCTGCCATGTGCTTGAACGCCAAGACGTTCGCGCTTCTGTGAGATGAAAGACGTCCTTCTGCATATGTGGTTGCTCACACCGGTGCACTTGTTAGTGTATCCATTCAGTCCTGGGCTGCGGGGCATTCAGAAGTGGCTCTGTGGAGACGTCTGCATAGAGGCAGCTGTCAGAACACGCACACTCGATTGTTCACCAAAACATATGCAGACGCGTCCTTAGCCTGTAGATTTGGATGCACAGAGTTCCCTGTGTTCGCAAGAGACAAGGGAATCGCGTCTGTGCGCACAGAAGCAATAGCGGACCGTTTCCCTCGGAGTGAACGCGAAAGAGCCGTCTATATACTCGCAGACACGCGAACGTGCCTCAATGCGGTCACAGAGGCAGCAGCTTTTGCACAGATGCTCCTGGTGATTCTGGCACTTTCCAGGCACACTCCTGAAAGTCGCGCACACTGCTGTTCACTCGCTAAACGACCTCTTGGGAAACACGTCTCCGGTCGACGGACCGCTCAGATTGCTTCTCGTGTAACTGTGAACTGTGTCAGCGCAGGGAATCCGTCTCTGTTGAGCAGATGTCAATCCTGCCTCGCTTTTGCTTTGTTGCCTCTACCAAGATGATTTCCCGTTTCTCTCTTCACTGGAGCAGGCAGACACAGCCAACGCACATCAAGTGTCAAGAGACACGCTCTGCTGAGCTCAACGCTTGTGCAGATGCACATGTGCGACGAAGTCAACACACGTGCTTGTGGAGAGAAAGAAAGGGACTCCCAGGCGTGTGGAGCGACGGGGAGAAAGAGCGGGCGCTGAGGAACACAGTTTCAAACAGACTGTCTCCACACAAACAGGCACCTGTCTGCAGGTATCCTAGATCTTGATTCTTGAACTTGAGGAAACACGCGTCTGAGCAAAACTCCCAAACGCTTCCAGGAAAGACACAGGCTCTCCCACAAGCACACAAGTGTTTGCCCTCAGCTATAGATCAGGGACAAGCCTGTGAAGAGCAACCAAAGAGCTCGTCCGTCTTTCCCTCAATAGATGGGAGTAGGCGCGCTTGCGGATGTGTGCGTGTGTGTGGCCACGCGTTTGCTTAGGCATCAGTGTGTGAAAAGGTAGGTGCTTTTCTCTAGCTGCGTGTGCGTGCACGTGGTGCTGGGTGCACATCCCTGGGTGCTCGTGGAAAGGTTTCTGCATGGTTTTCGCTGAGGAATCGTGTGTGTGCACATGGACAAAGAGAAGGCGCAGCAACCAGGTTCCAGCGCCGAAGAAGGCAAAAGGCGAGGTTTCCGGCGCTATCTCCTTCTCTCCCCAGAGCTAGTCGCGCAAAGCAAGCCGCTAAGCCGGCGACCGGCAAGAGAGCTACAACGAAGCATGCCGAACGGAGAAAATAGCAGCAGCTCATCTGTTCACACCTTGTTTCTGCCATGTGCTTGAACGCCAAGACGTTCGCGCTTCTGTGAGATGAAAGACGTCCTTCTGCATATGTGGTTGCTCACACCGGTGCACTTGTTAGTGTATCCATTCAGTCCTGGGCTGCGGGGCATTCAGAAGTGGCTCTGTGGAGACGTCTGCATAGAGGCAGCTGTCAGAACACGCACACTCGATTGTTCACCAAAACATATGCAGACGCGTCCTTAGCCTGTAGATTTGGATGCACAGAGTTCCCTGTGTTCGCAAGAGACAAGGGAATCGCGTCTGTGCGCACAGAAGCAATAGCGGACCGTTTCCCTCGGAGTGAACGCGAAAGAGCCGTCTATATACTCGCAGACACGCGAACGTGCCTCAATGCGGTCACAGAGGCAGCAGCTTTTGCACAGATGCTCCTGGTGATTCTGGCACTTTCCAGGCACACTCCTGAAAGTCGCGCACACTGCTGTTCACTCGCTAAACGACCTCTTGGGAAACACGTCTCCGGTCGACGGACCGCTCAGATTGCTTCTCGTGTAACTGTGAACTGTGTCAGCGCAGGGAATCCGTCTCTGTTGAGCAGATGTCAATCCTGCCTCGCTTTTGCTTTGTTGCCTCTACCAAGATGATTTCCCGTTTCTCTCTTCACTGGAGCAGGCAGACACAGCCAACGCACATCAAGTGTCAAGAGACACGCTCTGCTGAGCTCAACGCTTGTGCAGATGCACATGTGCGACGAAGTCAACACACGTGCTTGTGGAGAGAAAGAAAGGGACTCCCAGGCGTGTGGAGCGACGGGGAGAAAGAGCGGGCGCTGAGGAACACAGTTTCAAACAGACTGTCTCCACACAAACAGGCACCTGTCTGCAGGTATCCTAGATCTTGATTCTTGAACTTGAGGAAACACGCGTCTGAGCAAAACTCCCAAACGCTTCCAGGAAAGACACAGGCTCTCCCACAAGCACACAAGTGTTTGCCCTCAGCTATAGATCAGGGACAAGCCTGTGAAGAGCAACCAAAGAGCTCGTCCGTCTTTCCCTCAATAGATGGGAGTAGGCGCGCTTGCGGATGTGTGCGTGTGTGTGGCCACGCGTTTGCTTAGGCATCAGTGTGTGAAAAGGTAGGTGCTTTTCTCTAGCTGCGTGTGCGTGCACGTGGTGCTGGGTGCACATCCCTGGGTGCTCGTGGAAAGGTTTCTGCATGGTTTTCGCTGAGGAATCGTGTGTGTGCACATGGACAAAGAGAAGGCGCAGCAACCAGGTTCCAGCGCCGAAGAAGGCAAAAGGCGAGGTTTCCGGCGCTATCTCCTTCTCTCCCCAGAGCTAGTCGCGCAAAGCAAGCCGCTAAGCCGGCGACCGGCAAGAGAGCTACAACGAAGCATGCCGAACGGAGAAAATAGCAGCAGCTCATCTGTTCACACCTTGTTTCTGCCATGTGCTTGAACGCCAAGACGTTCGCGCTTCTGTGAGATGAAAGACGTCCTTCTGCATATGTGGTTGCTCACACCGGTGCACTTGTTAGTGTATCCATTCAGTCCTGGGCTGCGGGGCATTCAGAAGTGGCTCTGTGGAGACGTCTGCATAGAGGCAGCTGTCAGAACACGCACACTCGATTGTTCACCAAAACATATGCAGACGCGTCCTTAGCCTGTAGATTTGGATGCACAGAGTTCCCTGTGTTCGCAAGAGACAAGGGAATCGCGTCTGTGCGCACAGAAGCAATAGCGGACCGTTTCCCTCGGAGTGAACGCGAAAGAGCCGTCTATATACTCGCAGACACGCGAACGTGCCTCAATGCGGTCACAGAGGCAGCAGCTTTTGCACAGATGCTCCTGGTGATTCTGGCACTTTCCAGGCACACTCCTGAAAGTCGCGCACACTGCTGTTCACTCGCTAAACGACCTCTTGGGAAACACGTCTCCGGTCGACGGACCGCTCAGATTGCTTCTCGTGTAACTGTGAACTGTGTCAGCGCAGGGAATCCGTCTCTGTTGAGCAGATGTCAATCCTGCCTCGCTTTTGCTTTGTTGCCTCTACCAAGATGATTTCCCGTTTCTCTCTTCACTGGAGCAGGCAGACACAGCCAACGCACATCAAGTGTCAAGAGACACGCTCTGCTGAGCTCAACGCTTGTGCAGATGCACATGTGCGACGAAGTCAACACACGTGCTTGTGGAGAGAAAGAAAGGGACTCCCAGGCGTGTGGAGCGACGGGGAGAAAGAGCGGGCGCTGAGGAACACAGTTTCAAACAGACTGTCTCCACACAAACAGGCACCTGTCTGCAGGTATCCTAGATCTTGATTCTTGAACTTGAGGAAACACGCGTCTGAGCAAAACTCCCAAACGCTTCCAGGAAAGACACAGGCTCTCCCACAAGCACACAAGTGTTTGCCCTCAGCTATAGATCAGGGACAAGCCTGTGAAGAGCAACCAAAGAGCTCGTCCGTCTTTCCCTCAATAGATGGGAGTAGGCGCGCTTGCGGATGTGTGCGTGTGTGTGGCCACGCGTTTGCTTAGGCATCAGTGTGTGAAAAGGTAGGTGCTTTTCTCTAGCTGCGTGTGCGTGCACGTGGTGCTGGGTGCACATCCCTGGGTGCTCGTGGAAAGGTTTCTGCATGGTTTTCGCTGAGGAATCGTGTGTGTGCACATGGACAAAGAGAAGGCGCAGCAACCAGGTTCCAGCGCCGAAGAAGGCAAAAGGCGAGGTTTCCGGCGCTATCTCCTTCTCTCCCCAGAGCTAGTCGCGCAAAGCAAGCCGCTAAGCCGGCGACCGGCAAGAGAGCTACAACGAAGCATGCCGAACGGAGAAAATAGCAGCAGCTCATCTGTTCACACCTTGTTTCTGCCATGTGCTTGAACGCCAAGACGTTCGCGCTTCTGTGAGATGAAAGACGTCCTTCTGCATATGTGGTTGCTCACACCGGTGCACTTGTTAGTGTATCCATTCAGTCCTGGGCTGCGGGGCATTCAGAAGTGGCTCTGTGGAGACGTCTGCATAGAGGCAGCTGTCAGAACACGCACACTCGATTGTTCACCAAAACATATGCAGACGCGTCCTTAGCCTGTAGATTTGGATGCACAGAGTTCCCTGTGTTCGCAAGAGACAAGGGAATCGCGTCTGTGCGCACAGAAGCAATAGCGGACCGTTTCCCTCGGAGTGAACGCGAAAGAGCCGTCTATATACTCGCAGACACGCGAACGTGCCTCAATGCGGTCACAGAGGCAGCAGCTTTTGCACAGATGCTCCTGGTGATTCTGGCACTTTCCAGGCACACTCCTGAAAGTCGCGCACACTGCTGTTCACTCGCTAAACGACCTCTTGGGAAACACGTCTCCGGTCGACGGACCGCTCAGATTGCTTCTCGTGTAACTGTGAACTGTGTCAGCGCAGGGAATCCGTCTCTGTTGAGCAGATGTCAATCCTGCCTCGCTTTTGCTTTGTTGCCTCTACCAAGATGATTTCCCGTTTCTCTCTTCACTGGAGCAGGCAGACACAGCCAACGCACATCAAGTGTCAAGAGACACGCTCTGCTGAGCTCAACGCTTGTGCAGATGCACATGTGCGACGAAGTCAACACACGTGCTTGTGGAGAGAAAGAAAGGGACTCCCAGGCGTGTGGAGCGACGGGGAGAAAGAGCGGGCGCTGAGGAACACAGTTTCAAACAGACTGTCTCCACACAAACAGGCACCTGTCTGCAGGTATCCTAGATCTTGATTCTTGAACTTGAGGAAACACGCGTCTGAGCAAAACTCCCAAACGCTTCCAGGAAAGACACAGGCTCTCCCACAAGCACACAAGTGTTTGCCCTCAGCTATAGATCAGGGACAAGCCTGTGAAGAGCAACCAAAGAGCTCGTCCGTCTTTCCCTCAATAGATGGGAGTAGGCGCGCTTGCGGATGTGTGCGTGTGTGTGGCCACGCGTTTGCTTAGGCATCAGTGTGTGAAAAGGTAGGTGCTTTTCTCTAGCTGCGTGTGCGTGCACGTGGTGCTGGGTGCACATCCCTGGGTGCTCGTGGAAAGGTTTCTGCATGGTTTTCGCTGAGGAATCGTGTGTGTGCACATGGACAAAGAGAAGGCGCAGCAACCAGGTTCCAGCGCCGAAGAAGGCAAAAGGCGAGGTTTCCGGCGCTATCTCCTTCTCTCCCCAGAGCTAGTCGCGCAAAGCAAGCCGCTAAGCCGGCGACCGGCAAGAGAGCTACAACGAAGCATGCCGAACGGAGAAAATAGCAGCAGCTCATCTGTTCACACCTTGTTTCTGCCATGTGCTTGAACGCCAAGACGTTCGCGCTTCTGTGAGATGAAAGACGTCCTTCTGCATATGTGGTTGCTCACACCGGTGCACTTGTTAGTGTATCCATTCAGTCCTGGGCTGCGGGGCATTCAGAAGTGGCTCTGTGGAGACGTCTGCATAGAGGCAGCTGTCAGAACACGCACACTCGATTGTTCACCAAAACATATGCAGACGCGTCCTTAGCCTGTAGATTTGGATGCACAGAGTTCCCTGTGTTCGCAAGAGACAAGGGAATCGCGTCTGTGCGCACAGAAGCAATAGCGGACCGTTTCCCTCGGAGTGAACGCGAAAGAGCCGTCTATATACTCGCAGACACGCGAACGTGCCTCAATGCGGTCACAGAGGCAGCAGCTTTTGCACAGATGCTCCTGGTGATTCTGGCACTTTCCAGGCACACTCCTGAAAGTCGCGCACACTGCTGTTCACTCGCTAAACGACCTCTTGGGAAACACGTCTCCGGTCGACGGACCGCTCAGATTGCTTCTCGTGTAACTGTGAACTGTGTCAGCGCAGGGAATCCGTCTCTGTTGAGCAGATGTCAATCCTGCCTCGCTTTTGCTTTGTTGCCTCTACCAAGATGATTTCCCGTTTCTCTCTTCACTGGAGCAGGCAGACACAGCCAACGCACATCAAGTGTCAAGAGACACGCTCTGCTGAGCTCAACGCTTGTGCAGATGCACATGTGCGACGAAGTCAACACACGTGCTTGTGGAGAGAAAGAAAGGGACTCCCAGGCGTGTGGAGCGACGGGGAGAAAGAGCGGGCGCTGAGGAACACAGTTTCAAACAGACTGTCTCCACACAAACAGGCACCTGTCTGCAGGTATCCTAGATCTTGATTCTTGAACTTGAGGAAACACGCGTCTGAGCAAAACTCCCAAACGCTTCCAGGAAAGACACAGGCTCTCCCACAAGCACACAAGTGTTTGCCCTCAGCTATAGATCAGGGACAAGCCTGTGAAGAGCAACCAAAGAGCTCGTCCGTCTTTCCCTCAATAGATGGGAGTAGGCGCGCTTGCGGATGTGTGCGTGTGTGTGGCCACGCGTTTGCTTAGGCATCAGTGTGTGAAAAGGTAGGTGCTTTTCTCTAGCTGCGTGTGCGTGCACGTGGTGCTGGGTGCACATCCCTGGGTGCTCGTGGAAAGGTTTCTGCATGGTTTTCGCTGAGGAATCGTGTGTGTGCACATGGACAAAGAGAAGGCGCAGCAACCAGGTTCCAGCGCCGAAGAAGGCAAAAGGCGAGGTTTCCGGCGCTATCTCCTTCTCTCCCCAGAGCTAGTCGCGCAAAGCAAGCCGCTAAGCCGGCGACCGGCAAGAGAGCTACAACGAAGCATGCCGAACGGAGAAAATAGCAGCAGCTCATCTGTTCACACCTTGTTTCTGCCATGTGCTTGAACGCCAAGACGTTCGCGCTTCTGTGAGATGAAAGACGTCCTTCTGCATATGTGGTTGCTCACACCGGTGCACTTGTTAGTGTATCCATTCAGTCCTGGGCTGCGGGGCATTCAGAAGTGGCTCTGTGGAGACGTCTGCATAGAGGCAGCTGTCAGAACACGCACACTCGATTGTTCACCAAAACATATGCAGACGCGTCCTTAGCCTGTAGATTTGGATGCACAGAGTTCCCTGTGTTCGCAAGAGACAAGGGAATCGCGTCTGTGCGCACAGAAGCAATAGCGGACCGTTTCCCTCGGAGTGAACGCGAAAGAGCCGTCTATATACTCGCAGACACGCGAACGTGCCTCAATGCGGTCACAGAGGCAGCAGCTTTTGCACAGATGCTCCTGGTGATTCTGGCACTTTCCAGGCACACTCCTGAAAGTCGCGCACACTGCTGTTCACTCGCTAAACGACCTCTTGGGAAACACGTCTCCGGTCGACGGACCGCTCAGATTGCTTCTCGTGTAACTGTGAACTGTGTCAGCGCAGGGAATCCGTCTCTGTTGAGCAGATGTCAATCCTGCCTCGCCTTTGCTTTGTTGCCTCTACCAAGATGATTTCCCGTTTCTCTCTTCACTGGAGCAGGCAGACACAGCCAACGCACATCAAGTGTCAAGAGACACGCTCTGCTGAGCTCAACGCTTGTGCAGATGCACATGTGCGACGAAGTCAACACACGTGCTTGTGGAGAGAAAGAAAGGGACTCCCAGGCGTGTGGAGCGACGGGGAGAAAGAGCGGGCGCTGAGGAACACAGTTTCAAACAGACTGTCTCCACACAAACAGGCACCTGTCTGCAGGTATCCTAGATCTTGATTCTTGAACTTGAGGAAACACGCGTCTGAGCAAAACTCCCAAACGCTTCCAGGAAAGACACAGGCTCTCCCACAAGCACACAAGTGTTTGCCCTCAGCTATAGATCAGGGACAAGCCTGTGAAGAGCAACCAAAGAGCTCGTCCGTCTTTCCCTCAATAGATGGGAGTAGGCGCGCTTGCGGATGTGTGCGTGTGTGTGGCCACGCGTTTGCTTAGGCATCAGTGTGTGAAAAGGTAGGTGCTTTTCTCTAGCTGCGTGTGCGTGCACGTGGTGCTGGGTGCACATCCCTGGGTGCTCGTGGAAAGGTTTCTGCATGGTTTTCGCTGAGGAATCGTGTGTGTGCACATGGACAAAGAGAAGGTGCAGCAACCAGGTTCCAGCGCCGAAGAAGGCAAAAGGCGAGGTTTCCGGCGCTATCTCCTTCTCTCCCCAGAGCTAGTCGCGCAAAGCAAGCCGCTAAGCCGGCGACCGGCAAGAGAGCTACAACGAAGCATGCCGAACGGAGAAAATAGCAGCAGCTCATCTGTTCACACCTTGTTTCTGCCATGTGCTTGAACGCCAAGACGTTCGCGCTTCTGTGAGATGAAAGACGTCCTTCTGCATATGTGGTTGCTCACACCGGTGCACTTGTTAGTGTATCCATTCAGTCCTGGGCTGCGGGGCATTCAGAAGTGGCTCTGTGGAGACGTCTGCATAGAGGCAGCTGTCAGAACACGCACACTCGATTGTTCACCAAAACATATGCAGACGCGTCCTTAGCCTGTAGATTTGGATGCACAGAGTTCCCTGTGTTCGCAAGAGACAAGGGAATCGCGTCTGTGCGCACAGAAGCAATAGCGGACCGTTTCCCTCGGAGTGAACGCGAAAGAGCCGTCTATATACTCGCAGACACGCGAACGTGCCTCAATGCGGTCACAGAGGCAGCAGCTTTTGCACAGATGCTCCTGGTGATTCTGGCACTTTCCAGGCACACTCCTGAAAGTCGCGCACACTGCTGTTCACTCGCTAAACGACCTCTTGGGAAACACGTCTCCGGTCGACGGACCGCTCAGATTGCTTCTCGTGTAACTGTGAACTGTGTCAGCGCAGGGAATCCGTCTCTGTTGAGCAGATGTCAATCCTGCCTCGCCTTTGCTTTGTTGCCTCTACCAAGATGATTTCCCGTTTCTCTCTTCACTGGAGCAGGCAGACACAGCCAACGCACATCAAGTGTCAAGAGACACGCTCTGCTGAGCTCAACGCTTGTGCAGATGCACATGTGCGACGAAGTCAACACACGTGCTTGTGGAGAGAAAGAAAGGGACTCCCAGGCGTGTGGAGCGACGGGGAGAAAGAGCGGGCGCTGAGGAACACAGTTTCAAACAGACTGTCTCCACACAAACAGGCACCTGTCTGCAGGTATCCTAGATCTTGATTCTTGAACTTGAGGAAACACGCGTCTGAGCAAAACTCCCAAACGCTTCCAGGAAAGACACAGGCTCTCCCACAAGCACACAAGTGTTTGCCCTCAGCTATAGATCAGGGACAAGCCTGTGAAGAGCAACCAAAGAGCTCGTCCGTCTTTCCCTCAATAGATGGGAGTAGGCGCGCTTGCGGATGTGTGCGTGTGTGTGGCCACGCGTTTGCTTAGGCATCAGTGTGTGAAAAGGTAGGTGCTTTTCTCTAGCTGCGTGTGCGTGCACGTGGTGCTGGGTGCACATCCCTGGGTGCTCGTGGAAAGGTTTCTGCATGGTTTTCGCTGAGGAATCGTGTGTGTGCACATGGACAAAGAGAAGGCGCAGCAACCAGGTTCCAGCGCCGAAGAAGGCAAAAGGCGAGGTTTCCGGCGCTATCTCCTTCTCTCCCCAGAGCTAGTCGCGCAAAGCAAGCCGCTAAGCCGGCGACCGGCAAGAGAGCTACAACGAAGCATGCCGAACGGAGAAAATAGCAGCAGCTCATCTGTTCACACCTTGTTTCTGCCATGTGCTTGAACGCCAAGACGTTCGCGCTTCTGTGAGATGAAAGACGTCCTTCTGCATATGTGGTTGCTCACACCGGTGCACTTGTTAGTGTATCCATTCAGTCCTGGGCTGCGGGGCATTCAGAAGTGGCTCTGTGGAGACGTCTGCATAGAGGCAGCTGTCAGAACACGCACACTCGATTGTTCACCAAAACATATGCAGACGCGTCCTTAGCCTGTAGATTTGGATGCACAGAGTTCCCTGTGTTCGCAAGAGACAAGGGAATCGCGTCTGTGCGCACAGAAGCAATAGCGGACCGTTTCCCTCGGAGTGAACGCGAAAGAGCCGTCT
Organism: Patagioenas fasciata; assembly: GCF_037038585.1. Taxonomy (NCBI): domain Eukaryota; kingdom Metazoa; phylum Chordata; class Aves; order Columbiformes; family Columbidae; genus Patagioenas; species Patagioenas fasciata. The sequence goes on along the minus strand of NW_027288661.1, from coordinate 18,804 downwards.
ATATACTCGCAGACACGCGAACGTGCCTCAATGCGGTCACAGAGGCAGCAGCTTTTGCACAGATGCTCCTGGTGATTCTGGCACTTTCCAGGCACACTCCTGAAAGTCGCGCACACTGCTGTTCACTCGCTAAACGACCTCTTGGGAAACACGTCTCCGGTCGACGGACCGCTCAGATTGCTTCTCGTGTAACTGTGAACTGTGTCAGCGCAGGGAATCCGTCTCTGTTGAGCAGATGTCAATCCTGCCTCGCTTTTGCTTTGTTGCCTCTACCAAGATGATTTCCCGTTTCTCTCTTCACTGGAGCAGGCAGACACAGCCAACGCACATCAAGTGTCAAGAGACACGCTCTGCTGAGCTCAACGCTTGTGCAGATGCACATGTGCGACGAAGTCAACACACGTGCTTGTGGAGAGAAAGAAAGGGACTCCCAGGCGTGTGGAGCGACGGGGAGAAAGAGCGGGCGCTGAGGAGCACAGTTTCAAACAGACTGTCTCCACACAAACAGGCACCTGTCTGCAGGTATCCTAGATCTTGATTCTTGAACTTGAGGAAACACGCGTCTGAGCAAAACTCCCAAACGCTTCCAGGAAAGACACAGGCTCTCCCACAAGCACACAAGTGTTTGCCCTCAGCTATAGATCAGGGACAAGCCTGTGAAGAGCAACCAAAGAGCTCGTCCGTCTTTCTCTCAGTAGATGGGAGTAGGCGCGCTTGCGGATGTGTGCGTGTGTGTGGCCACGCGTTTGCTTAGGCATCAGTGTGTGAAAAGGTAGGTGCTTTTCTCTAGCTGCGTGTGCGTGCACGTGGTGCTGGGTGCACATCCCTGGGTGCTCGTGGAAAGGTTTCTGCATGGTTTTCGCTGAGGAATCGTGTGTGTGCACATGGACAAAGAGAAGGCGCAGCAACCAGGTTCCAGCGCCGAAGAAGGCAAAAGGCGAGGTTTCCGGCGCTATCTCCTTCTCTCCCCAGAGCTAGTCGCGCAAAGCAAGCCGCTAAGCCGGCGACCGGCAAGAGAGCTACAACGAAGCATGCCGAACGGAGAAAATAGCAGCAGCTCATCTGTTCACACCTTGTTTCTGCCATGTGCTTGAACGCCAAGACGTTCGCGCTTCTGTGAGATGAAAGACGTCCTTCTGCATATGTGGTTGCTCACACCGGTGCACTTGTTAGTGTATCCATTCAGTCCTGGGCTGCGGGGCATTCAGAAGTGGCTCTGTGGAGACGTCTGCATAGAGGCAGCTGTCAGAACACGCACACTCGATTGTTCACCAAAACATATGCAGACGCGTCCTTAGCCTGTAGATTTGGATGCACAGAGTTCCCTGTGTTCGCAAGAGACAAGGGAATCGCGTCTGTGCGCACAGAAGCAATAGCGGACCGTTTCCCTCGGAGTGAACGCGAAAGAGCCGTCTATATACTCGCAGACACGCGAACGTGCCTCAATGCGGTCACAGAGGCAGCAGCTTTTGCACAGATGCTCCTGGTGATTCTGGCACTTTCCAGGCACACTCCTGAAAGTCGCGCACACTGCTGTTCACTCGCTAAACGACCTCTTGGGAAACACGTCTCCGGTCGACGGACCGCTCAGATTGCTTCTCGTGTAACTGTGAACTGTGTCAGCGCAGGGAATCCGTCTCTGTTGAGCAGATGTCAATCCTGCCTCGCCTTTGCTTTGTTGCCTCTACCAAGATGATTTCCCGTTTCTCTCTTCACTGGAGCAGGCAGACACAGCCAACGCACATCAAGTGTCAAGAGACACGCTCTGCTGAGCTCAACGCTTGTGCAGATGCACATGTGCGACGAAGTCAACACACGTGCTTGTGGAGAGAAAGAAAGGGACTCCCAGGCGTGTGGAGCGACGGGGAGAAAGAGCGGGCGCTGAGGAACACAGTTTCAAACAGACTGTCTCCACACAAACAGGCACCTGTCTGCAGGTATCCTAGATCTTGATTCTTGAACTTGAGGAAACACGCGTCTGAGCAAAACTCCCAAACGCTTCCAGGAAAGACACAGGCTCTCCCACAAGCACACAAGTGTTTGCCCTCAGCTATAGATCAGGGACAAGCCTGTGAAGAGCAACCAAAGAGCTCGTCCGTCTTTCCCTCAATAGATGGGAGTAGGCGCGCTTGCGGATGTGTGCGTGTGTGTGGCCACGCGTTTGCTTAGGCATCAGTGTGTGAAAAGGTAGGTGCTTTTCTCTAGCTGCGTGTGCGTGCACGTGGTGCTGGGTGCACATCCCTGGGTGCTCGTGGAAAGGTTTCTGCATGGTTTTCGCTGAGGAATCGTGTGTGTGCACATGGACAAAGAGAAGGCGCAGCAACCAGGTTCCAGCGCCGAAGAAGGCAAAAGGCGAGGTTTCCGGCGCTATCTCCTTCTCTCCCCAGAGCTAGTCGCGCAAAGCAAGCCGCTAAGCCGGCGACCGGCAAGAGAGCTACAACGAAGCATGCCGAACGGAGAAAATAGCAGCAGCTCATCTGTTCACACCTTGTTTCTGCCATGTGCTTGAACGCCAAGACGTTCGCGCTTCTGTGAGATGAAAGACGTCCTTCTGCATATGTGGTTGCTCACACCGGTGCACTTGTTAGTGTATCCATTCAGTCCTGGGCTGCGGGGCATTCAGAAGTGGCTCTGTGGAGACGTCTGCATAGAGGCAGCTGTCAGAACACGCACACTCGATTGTTCACCAAAACATATGCAGACGCGTCCTTAGCCTGTAGATTTGGATGCACAGAGTTCCCTGTGTTCGCAAGAGACAAGGGAATCGCGTCTGTGCGCACAGAAGCAATAGCGGACCGTTTCCCTCGGAGTGAACGCGAAAGAGCCGTCTATATACTCGCAGACACGCGAACGTGCCTCAATGCGGTCACAGAGGCAGCAGCTTTTGCACAGATGCTCCTGGTGATTCTGGCACTTTCCAGGCACACTCCTGAAAGTCGCGCACACTGCTGTTCACTCGCTAAACGACCTCTTGGGAAACACGTCTCCGGTCGACGGACCGCTCAGATTGCTTCTCGTGTAACTGTGAACTGTGTCAGCGCAGGGAATCCGTCTCTGTTGAGCAGATGTCAATCCTGCCTCGCCTTTGCTTTGTTGCCTCTACCAAGATGATTTCCCGTTTCTCTCTTCACTGGAGCAGGCAGACACAGCCAACGCACATCAAGTGTCAAGAGACACGCTCTGCTGAGCTCAACGCTTGTGCAGATGCACATGTGCGACGAAGTCAACACACGTGCTTGTGGAGAGAAAGAAAGGGACTCCCAGGCGTGTGGAGCGACGGGGAGAAAGAGCGGGCGCTGAGGAACACAGTTTCAAACAGACTGTCTCCACACAAACAGGCACCTGTCTGCAGGTATCCTAGATCTTGATTCTTGAACTTGAGGAAACACGCGTCTGAGCAAAACTCCCAAACGCTTCCAGGAAAGACACAGGCTCTCCCACAAGCACACAAGTGTTTGCCCTCAGCTATAGATCAGGGACAAGCCTGTGAAGAGCAACCAAAGAGCTCGTCCGTCTTTCCCTCAATAGATGGGAGTAGGCGCGCTTGCGGATGTGTGCGTGTGTGTGGCCACGCGTTTGCTTAGGCATCAGTGTGTGAAAAGGTAGGTGCTTTTCTCTAGCTGCGTGTGCGTGCACGTGGTGCTGGGTGCACATCCCTGGGTGCTCGTGGAAAGGTTTCTGCATGGTTTTCGCTGAGGAATCGTGTGTGTGCACATGGACAAAGAGAAGGCGCAGCAACCAGGTTCCAGCGCCGAAGAAGGCAAAAGGCGAGGTTTCCGGCGCTATCTCCTTCTCTCCCCAGAGCTAGTCGCGCAAAGCAAGCCGCTAAGCCGGCGACCGGCAAGAGAGCTACAACGAAGCATGCCGAACGGAGAAAATAGCAGCAGCTCATCTGTTCACACCTTGTTTCTGCCATGTGCTTGAACGCCAAGACGTTCGCGCTTCTGTGAGATGAAAGACGTCCTTCTGCATATGTGGTTGCTCACACCGGTGCACTTGTTAGTGTATCCATTCAGTCCTGGGCTGCGGGGCATTCAGAAGTGGCTCTGTGGAGACGTCTGCATAGAGGCAGCTGTCAGAACACGCACACTCGATTGTTCACCAAAACATATGCAGACGCGTCCTTAGCCTGTAGATTTGGATGCACAGAGTTCCCTGTGTTCGCAAGAGACAAGGGAATCGCGTCTGTGCGCACAGAAGCAATAGCGGACCGTTTCCCTCGGAGTGAACGCGAAAGAGCCGTCTATATACTCGCAGACACGCGAACGTGCCTCAATGCGGTCACAGAGGCAGCAGCTTTTGCACAGATGCTCCTGGTGATTCTGGCACTTTCCAGGCACACTCCTGAAAGTCGCGCACACTGCTGTTCACTCGCTAAACGACCTCTTGGGAAACACGTCTCCGGTCGACGGACCGCTCAGATTGCTTCTCGTGTAACTGTGAACTGTGTCAGCGCAGGGAATCCGTCTCTGTTGAGCAGATGTCAATCCTGCCTCGCTTTTGCTTTGTTGCCTCTACCAAGATGATTTCCCGTTTCTCTCTTCACTGGAGCAGGCAGACACAGCCAACGCACATCAAGTGTCAAGAGACACGCTCTGCTGAGCTCAACGCTTGTGCAGATGCACATGTGCGACGAAGTCAACACACGTGCTTGTGGAGAGAAAGAAAGGGACTCCCAGGCGTGTGGAGCGACGGGGAGAAAGAGCGGGCGCTGAGGAACACAGTTTCAAACAGACTGTCTCCACACAAACAGGCACCTGTCTGCAGGTATCCTAGATCTTGATTCTTGAACTTGAGGAAACACGCGTCTGAGCAAAACTCCCAAACGCTTCCAGGAAAGACACAGGCTCTCCCACAAGCACACAAGTGTTTGCCCTCAGCTATAGATCAGGGACAAGCCTGTGAAGAGCAACCAAAGAGCTCGTCCGTCTTTCCCTCAATAGATGGGAGTAGGCGCGCTTGCGGATGTGTGCGTGTGTGTGGCCACGCGTTTGCTTAGGCATCAGTGTGTGAAAAGGTAGGTGCTTTTCTCTAGCTGCGTGTGCGTGCACGTGGTGCTGGGTGCACATCCCTGGGTGCTCGTGGAAAGGTTTCTGCATGGTTTTCGCTGAGGAATCGTGTGTGTGCACATGGACAAAGAGAAGGCGCAGCAACCAGGTTCCAGCGCCGAAGAAGGCAAAAGGCGAGGTTTCCGGCGCTATCTCCTTCTCTCCCCAGAGCTAGTCGCGCAAAGCAAGCCGCTAAGCCGGCGACCGGCAAGAGAGCTACAACGAAGCATGCCGAACGGAGAAAATAGCAGCAGCTCATCTGTTCACACCTTGTTTCTGCCATGTGCTTGAACGCCAAGACGTTCGCGCTTCTGTGAGATGAAAGACGTCCTTCTGCATATGTGGTTGCTCACACCGGTGCACTTGTTAGTGTATCCATTCAGTCCTGGGCTGCGGGGCATTCAGAAGTGGCTCTGTGGAGACGTCTGCATAGAGGCAGCTGTCAGAACACGCACACTCGATTGTTCACCAAAACATATGCAGACGCGTCCTTAGCCTGTAGATTTGGATGCACAGAGTTCCCTGTGTTCGCAAGAGACAAGGGAATCGCGTCTGTGCGCACAGAAGCAATAGCGGACCGTTTCCCTCGGAGTGAACGCGAAAGAGCCGTCTATATACTCGCAGACACGCGAACGTGCCTCAATGCGGTCACAGAGGCAGCAGCTTTTGCACAGATGCTCCTGGTGATTCTGGCACTTTCCAGGCACACTCCTGAAAGTCGCGCACACTGCTGTTCACTCGCTAAACGACCTCTTGGGAAACACGTCTCCGGTCGACGGACCGCTCAGATTGCTTCTCGTGTAACTGTGAACTGTGTCAGCGCAGGGAATCCGTCTCTGTTGAGCAGATGTCAATCCTGCCTCGCTTTTGCTTTGTTGCCTCTACCAAGATGATTTCCCGTTTCTCTCTTCACTGGAGCAGGCAGACACAGCCAACGCACATCAAGTGTCAAGAGACACGCTCTGCTGAGCTCAACGCTTGTGCAGATGCACATGTGCGACGAAGTCAACACACGTGCTTGTGGAGAGAAAGAAAGGGACTCCCAGGCGTGTGGAGCGACGGGGAGAAAGAGCGGGCGCTGAGGAACACAGTTTCAAACAGACTGTCTCCACACAAACAGGCACCTGTCTGCAGGTATCCTAGATCTTGATTCTTGAACTTGAGGAAACACGCGTCTGAGCAAAACTCCCAAACGCTTCCAGGAAAGACACAGGCTCTCCCACAAGCACACAAGTGTTTGCCCTCAGCTATAGATCAGGGACAAGCCTGTGAAGAGCAACCAAAGAGCTCGTCCGTCTTTCCCTCAATAGATGGGAGTAGGCGCGCTTGCGGATGTGTGCGTGTGTGTGGCCACGCGTTTGCTTAGGCATCAGTGTGTGAAAAGGTAGGTGCTTTTCTCTAGCTGCGTGTGCGTGCACGTGGTGCTGGGTGCACATCCCTGGGTGCTCGTGGAAAGGTTTCTGCATGGTTTTCGCTGAGGAATCGTGTGTGTGCACATGGACAAAGAGAAGGCGCAGCAACCAGGTTCCAGCGCCGAAGAAGGCAAAAGGCGAGGTTTCCGGCGCTATCTCCTTCTCTCCCCAGAGCTAGTCGCGCAAAGCAAGCCGCTAAGCCGGCGACCGGCAAGAGAGCTACAACGAAGCATGCCGAACGGAGAAAATAGCAGCAGCTCATCTGTTCACACCTTGTTTCTGCCATGTGCTTGAACGCCAAGACGTTCGCGCTTCTGTGAGATGAAAGACGTCCTTCTGCATATGTGGTTGCTCACACCGGTGCACTTGTTAGTGTATCCATTCAGTCCTGGGCTGCGGGGCATTCAGAAGTGGCTCTGTGGAGACGTCTGCATAGAGGCAGCTGTCAGAACACGCACACTCGATTGTTCACCAAAACATATGCAGACGCGTCCTTAGCCTGTAGATTTGGATGCACAGAGTTCCCTGTGTTCGCAAGAGACAAGGGAATCGCGTCTGTGCGCACAGAAGCAATAGCGGACCGTTTCCCTCGGAGTGAACGCGAAAGAGCCGTCTATATACTCGCAGACACGCGAACGTGCCTCAATGCGGTCACAGAGGCAGCAGCTTTTGCACAGATGCTCCTGGTGATTCTGGCACTTTCCAGGCACACTCCTGAAAGTCGCGCACACTGCTGTTCACTCGCTAAACGACCTCTTGGGAAACACGTCTCCGGTCGACGGACCGCTCAGATTGCTTCTCGTGTAACTGTGAACTGTGTCAGCGCAGGGAATCCGTCTCTGTTGAGCAGATGTCAATCCTGCCTCGCCTTTGCTTTGTTGCCTCTACCAAGATGATTTCCCGTTTCTCTCTTCACTGGAGCAGGCAGACACAGCCAACGCACATCAAGTGTCAAGAGACACGCTCTGCTGAGCTCAACGCTTGTGCAGATGCACATGTGCGACGAAGTCAACACACGTGCTTGTGGAGAGAAAGAAAGGGACTCCCAGGCGTGTGGAGCGACGGGGAGAAAGAGCGGGCGCTGAGGAACACAGTTTCAAACAGACTGTCTCCACACAAACAGGCACCTGTCTGCAGGTATCCTAGATCTTGATTCTTGAACTTGAGGAAACACGCGTCTGAGCAAAACTCCCAAACGCTTCCAGGAAAGACACAGGCTCTCCCACAAGCACACAAGTGTTTGCCCTCAGCTATAGATCAGGGACAAGCCTGTGAAGAGCAACCAAAGAGCTCGTCCGTCTTTCCCTCAATAGATGGGAGTAGGCGCGCTTGCGGATGTGTGCGTGTGTGTGGCCACGCGTTTGCTTAGGCATCAGTGTGTGAAAAGGTAGGTGCTTTTCTCTAGCTGCGTGTGCGTGCACGTGGTGCTGGGTGCACATCCCTGGGTGCTCGTGGAAAGGTTTCTGCATGGTTTTCGCTGAGGAATCGTGTGTGTGCACATGGACAAAGAGAAGGCGCAGCAACCAGGTTCCAGCGCCGAAGAAGGCAAAAGGCGAGGTTTCCGGCGCTATCTCCTTCTCTCCCCAGAGCTAGTCGCGCAAAGCAAGCCGCTAAGCCGGCGACCGGCAAGAGAGCTACAACGAAGCATGCCGAACGGAGAAAATAGCAGCAGCTCATCTGTTCACACCTTGTTTCTGCCATGTGCTTGAACGCCAAGACGTTCGCGCTTCTGTGAGATGAAAGACGTCCTTCTGCATATGTGGTTGCTCACACCGGTGCACTTGTTAGTGTATCCATTCAGTCCTGGGCTGCGGGGCATTCAGAAGTGGCTCTGTGGAGACGTCTGCATAGAGGCAGCTGTCAGAACACGCACACTCGATTGTTCACCAAAACATATGCAGACGCGTCCTTAGCCTGTAGATTTGGATGCACAGAGTTCCCTGTGTTCGCAAGAGACAAGGGAATCGCGTCTGTGCGCACAGAAGCAATAGCGGACCGTTTCCCTCGGAGTGAACGCGAAAGAGCCGTCTATATACTCGCAGACACGCGAACGTGCCTCAATGCGGTCACAGAGGCAGCAGCTTTTGCACAGATGCTCCTGGTGATTCTGGCACTTTCCAGGCACACTCCTGAAAGTCGCGCACACTGCTGTTCACTCGCTAAACGACCTCTTGGGAAACACGTCTCCGGTCGACGGACCGCTCAGATTGCTTCTCGTGTAACTGTGAACTGTGTCAGCGCAGGGAATCCGTCTCTGTTGAGCAGATGTCAATCCTGCCTCGCTTTTGCTTTGTTGCCTCTACCAAGATGATTTCCCGTTTCTCTCTTCACTGGAGCAGGCAGACACAGCCAACGCACATCAAGTGTCAAGAGACACGCTCTGCTGAGCTCAACGCTTGTGCAGATGCACATGTGCGACGAAGTCAACACACGTGCTTGTGGAGAGAAAGAAAGGGACTCCCAGGCGTGTGGAGCGACGGGGAGAAAGAGCGGGCGCTGAGGAACACAGTTTCAAACAGACTGTCTCCACACAAACAGGCACCTGTCTGCAGGTATCCTAGATCTTGATTCTTGAACTTGAGGAAACACGCGTCTGAGCAAAACTCCCAAACGCTTCCAGGAAAGACACAGGCTCTCCCACAAGCACACAAGTGTTTGCCCTCAGCTATAGATCAGGGACAAGCCTGTGAAGAGCAACCAAAGAGCTCGTCCGTCTTTCCCTCAATAGATGGGAGTAGGCGCGCTTGCGGATGTGTGCGTGTGTGTGGCCACGCGTTTGCTTAGGCATCAGTGTGTGAAAAGGTAGGTGCTTTTCTCTAGCTGCGTGTGCGTGCACGTGGTGCTGGGTGCACATCCCTGGGTGCTCGTGGAAAGGTTTCTGCATGGTTTTCGCTGAGGAATCGTGTGTGTGCACATGGACAAAGAGAAGGCGCAGCAACCAGGTTCCAGCGCCGAAGAAGGCAAAAGGCGAGGTTTCCGGCGCTATCTCCTTCTCTCCCCAGAGCTAGTCGCGCAAAGCAAGCCGCTAAGCCGGCGACCGGCAAGAGAGCTACAACGAAGCATGCCGAACGGAGAAAATAGCAGCAGCTCATCTGTTCACACCTTGTTTCTGCCATGTGCTTGAACGCCAAGACGTTCGCGCTTCTGTGAGATGAAAGACGTCCTTCTGCATATGTGGTTGCTCACACCGGTGCACTTGTTAGTGTATCCATTCAGTCCTGGGCTGCGGGGCATTCAGAAGTGGCTCTGTGGAGACGTCTGCATAGAGGCAGCTGTCAGAACACGCACACTCGATTGTTCACCAAAACATATGCAGACGCGTCCTTAGCCTGTAGATTTGGATGCACAGAGTTCCCTGTGTTCGCAAGAGACAAGGGAATCGCGTCTGTGCGCACAGAAGCAATAGCGGACCGTTTCCCTCGGAGTGAACGCGAAAGAGCCGTCTATATACTCGCAGACACGCGAACGTGCCTCAATGCGGTCACAGAGGCAGCAGCTTTTGCACAGATGCTCCTGGTGATTCTGGCACTTTCCAGGCACACTCCTGAAAGTCGCGCACACTGCTGTTCACTCGCTAAACGACCTCTTGGGAAACACGTCTCCGGTCGACGGACCGCTCAGATTGCTTCTCGTGTAACTGTGAACTGTGTCAGCGCAGGGAATCCGTCTCTGTTGAGCAGATGTCAATCCTGCCTCGCTTTTGCTTTGTTGCCTCTACCAAGATGATTTCCCGTTTCTCTCTTCACTGGAGCAGGCAGACACAGCCAACGCACATCAAGTGTCAAGAGACACGCTCTGCTGAGCTCAACGCTTGTGCAGATGCACATGTGCGACGAAGTCAACACACGTGCTTGTGGAGAGAAAGAAAGGGACTCCCAGGCGTGTGGAGCGACGGGGAGAAAGAGCGGGCGCTGAGGAACACAGTTTCAAACAGACTGTCTCCACACAAACAGGCACCTGTCTGCAGGTATCCTAGATCTTGATTCTTGAACTTGAGGAAACACGCGTCTGAGCAAAACTCCCAAACGCTTCCAGGAAAGACACAGGCTCTCCCACAAGCACACAAGTGTTTGCCCTCAGCTATAGATCAGGGACAAGCCTGTGAAGAGATGCCCTGCTATTCTTTCGCCTTATGGCATCATGTGTTTCGTTCCTCTTGGAGATCGATTGTTAAACGTCTTTCCTAGGGCGACTGTGAAGCATTTGCCAGCGGAGGAGAAGTAGCACGGAGCAGCATTCAGTACTGCCTACGAGTGTCTTTGCTACCCTACTAGCGGAGCTCCAAGAACAGGCACACATCTTCAGGTACCTTCCAAATGTGGATTCCCCTGCAGCCCCGTAGGCGGGCGTGCAGTACGCCAACCGTCAACGGACGTTTTTCCCCTCAAGCCTGTCAGGACGTTGCTCGTCCGTCTTTCCCTCAATAGATGGGAGTAGGCGCGCTTGCGGATGTGTGCGTGTGTGTGGCCACGCGTTTGCTTAGGCTTCAGTGTGTGAAAAGGTAGGTGCTTTTCTCTAGCTGCGTGTGCGTGCACGTGGTGCTGGGTGCACATCCCTGGGTGCTCGTGGAAAGGTTTCTGCATGGTTTTCGCTGAGGAATCGTGTGTGTGCACATGGACAAAGAGAAGGCGCAGCAACCAGGTTCCAGCGCCGAAGAAGGCAAAAGGCGAGGTTTCCGGCGCTATCTCCTTCTCTCCCCAGAGCTAGTCGCGCAAAGCAAGCCGCTAAGCCGGCGACCGGCAAGAGAGCTACAACGAAGCATGCCGAACGGAGAAAATAGCAGCAGCTCATCTGTTCACACCTTGTTTCTGCCATGTGCTTGAACGCCAAGACGTTCGCGCTTCTGTGAGATGAAAGACGTCCTTCTGCATATGTGGTTGCTCACACCGGTGCACTTGTTAGTGTATCCATTCAGTCCTGGGCTGCGGGGCATTCAGAAGTGGCTCTGTGGAGACGTCTGCATAGAGGCAGCTGTCAGAACACGCACACTCGATTGTTCACCAAAACATATGCAGACGCGTCCTTAGCCTGTAGATTTGGATGCACAGAGTTCCCTGTGTTCGCAAGAGACAAGGGAATCGCGTCTGTGCGCACAGAAGCAATAGCGGACCGTTTCCCTCGGAGTGAACGCGAAAGAGCCGTCTATATACTCGCAGACACGCGAACGTGCCTCAATGCGGTCACAGAGGCAGCAGCTTTTGCACAGATGCTCCTGGTGATTCTGGCACTTTCCAGGCACACTCCTGAAAGTCGCGCACACTGCTGTTCACTCGCTAAACGACCTCTTGGGAAACACGTCTCCGGTCGACGGACCGCTCAGATTGCTTCTCGTGTAACTGTGAACTGTGTCAGCGCAGGGAATCCGTCTCTGTTGAGCAGATGTCAATCCTGCCTCGCTTTTGCTTTGTTGCCTCTACCAAGATGATTTCCCGTTTCTCTCTTCACTGGAGCAGGCAGACACAGCCAACGCACATCAAGTGTCAAGAGACACGCTCTGCTGAGCTCAACGCTTGTGCAGATGCACATGTGCGACGAAGTCAACACACGTGCTTGTGGAGAGAAAGAAAGGGACTCCCAGGCGTGTGGAGCGACGGGGAGAAAGAGCGGGCGCTGAGGAACACAGTTTCAAACAGACTGTCTCCACACAAACAGGCACCTGTCTGCAGGTATCCTAGATCTTGATTCTTGAACTTGAGGAAACACGCGTCTGAGCAAAACTCCCAAACGCTTCCAGGAAAGACACAGGCTCTCCCACAAGCACACAAGTGTTTGCCCTCAGCTATAGATCAGGGACAAGCCTGTGAAGAGCAACCAAAGAGCTCGTCCGTCTTTCCCTCAATAGATGGGAGTAGGCGCGCTTGCGGATGTGTGCGTGTGTGTGGCCACGCGTTTGCTTAGGCATCAGTGTGTGAAAAGGTAGGTGCTTTTCTCTAGCTGCGTGTGCGTGCACGTGGTGCTGGGTGCACATCCCTGGGTGCTCGTGGAAAGGTTTCTGCATGGTTTTCGCTGAGGAATCGTGTGTGTGCACATGGACAAAGAGAAGGCGCAGCAACCAGGTTCCAGCGCCGAAGAAGGCAAAAGGCGAGGTTTCCGGCGCTATCTCCTTCTCTCCCCAGAGCTAGTCGCGCAAAGCAAGCCGCTAAGCCGGCGACCGGCAAGAGAGCTACAACGAAGCATGCCGAACGGAGAAAATAGCAGCAGCTCATCTGTTCACACCTTGTTTCTGCCATGTGCTTGAACGCCAAGACGTTCGCGCTTCTGTGAGATGAAAGACGTCCTTCTGCATATGTGGTTGCTCACACCGGTGCACTTGTTAGTGTATCCATTCAGTCCTGGGCTGCGGGGCATTCAGAAGTGGCTCTGTGGAGACGTCTGCATAGAGGCAGCTGTCAGAACACGCACACTCGATTGTTCACCAAAACATATGCAGACGCGTCCTTAGCCTGTAGATTTGGATGCACAGAGTTCCCTGTGTTCGCAAGAGACAAGGGAATCGCGTCTGTGCGCACAGAAGCAATAGCGGACCGTTTCCCTCGGAGTGAACGCGAAAGAGCCGTCTATATACTCGCAGACACGCGAACGTGCCTCAATGCGGTCACAGAGGCAGCAGCTTTTGCACAGATGCTCCTGGTGATTCTGGCACTTTCCAGGCACACTCCTGAAAGTCGCGCACACTGCTGTTCACTCGCTAAACGACCTCTTGGGAAACACGTCTCCGGTCGACGGACCGCTCAGATTGCTTCTCGTGTAACTGTGAACTGTGTCAGCGCAGGGAATCCGTCTCTGTTGAGCAGATGTCAATCCTGCCTCGCTTTTGCTTTGTTGCCTCTACCAAGATGATTTCCCGTTTCTCTCTTCACTGGAGCAGGCAGACACAGCCAACGCACATCAAGTGTCAAGAGACACGCTCTGCTGAGCTCAACGCTTGTGCAGATGCACATGTGCGACGAAGTCAACACACGTGCTTGTGGAGAGAAAGAAAGGGACTCCCAGGCGTGTGGAGCGACGGGGAGAAAGAGCGGGCGCTGAGGAACACAGTTTCAAACAGACTGTCTCCACACAAACAGGCACCTGTCTGCAGGTATCCTAGATCTTGATTCTTGAACTTGAGGAAACACGCGTCTGAGCAAAACTCCCAAACGCTTCCAGGAAAGACACAGGCTCTCCCACAAGCACACAAGTGTTTGCCCTCAGCTATAGATCAGGGACAAGCCTGTGAAGAGATGCCCTGCTATTCTTTCGCCTTATGGCATCATGTGTTTCGTTCCTCTTGGAGATCGATTGTTAAACGTCTTTCCTAGGGCGACTGTGAAGCATTTGCCAGCGGAGGAGAAGTAGCACGGAGCAGCATTCAGTACTGCCTACGAGTGTCTTTGCTACCCTACTAGCGGAGCTCCAAGAACAGGCACACATCTTCAGGTACCTTCCAAATGTGGATTCCCCTGCAGCCCCGTAGGCGGGCGTGCAGTACGCCAACCGTCAACGGACGTTTTTCCCCTCAAGCCTGTCAGGACGTTGCTCGTCCGTCTTTCCCTCAATAGATGGGAGTAGGCGCGCTTGCGGATGTGTGCGTGTGTGTGGCCACGCGTTTGCTTAGGCTTCAGTGTGTGAAAAGGTAGGTGCTTTTCTCTAGCTGCGTGTGCGTGCACGTGGTGCTGGGTGCACATCCCTGGGTGCTCGTGGAAAGGTTTCTGCATGGTTTTCGCTGAGGAATCGTGTGTGTGCACATGGACAAAGAGAAGGCGCAGCAACCAGGTTCCAGCGCCGAAGAAGGCAAAAGGCGAGGTTTCCGGCGCTATCTCCTTCTCTCCCCAGAGCTAGTCGCGCAAAGCAAGCCGCTAAGCCGGCGACCGGCAAGAGAGCTACAACGAAGCATGCCGAACGGAGAAAATAGCAGCAGCTCATCTGTTCACACCTTGTTTCTGCCATGTGCTTGAACGCCAAGACGTTCGCGCTTCTGTGAGATGAAAGACGTCCTTCTGCATATGTGGTTGCTCACACCGGTGCACTTGTTAGTGTATCCATTCAGTCCTGGGCTGCGGGGCATTCAGAAGTGGCTCTGTGGAGACGTCTGCATAGAGGCAGCTGTCAGAACACGCACACTCGATTGTTCACCAAAACATATGCAGACGCGTCCTTAGCCTGTAGATTTGGATGCACAGAGTTCCCTGTGTTCGCAAGAGACAAGGGAATCGCGTCTGTGCGCACAGAAGCAATAGCGGACCGTTTCCCTCGGAGTGAACGCGAAAGAGCCGTCTATATACTCGCAGACACGCGAACGTGCCTCAATGCGGTCACAGAGGCAGCAGCTTTTGCACAGATGCTCCTGGTGATTCTGGCACTTTCCAGGCACACTCCTGAAAGTCGCGCACACTGCTGTTCACTCGCTAAACGACCTCTTGGGAAACACGTCTCCGGTCGACGGACCGCTCAGATTGCTTCTCGTGTAACTGTGAACTGTGTCAGCGCAGGGAATCCGTCTCTGTTGAGCAGATGTCAATCCTGCCTCGCTTTTGCTTTGTTGCCTCTACCAAGATGATTTCCCGTTTCTCTCTTCACTGGAGCAGGCAGACACAGCCAACGCACATCAAGTGTCAAGAGACACGCTCTGCTGAGCTCAACGCTTGTGCAGATGCACATGTGCGACGAAGTCAACACACGTGCTTGTGGAGAGAAAGAAAGGGACTCCCAGGCGTGTGGAGCGACGGGGAGAAAGAGCGGGCGCTGAGGAACACAGTTTCAAACAGACTGTCTCCACACAAACAGGCACCTGTCTGCAGGTATCCTAGATCTTGATTCTTGAACTTGAGGAAACACGCGTCTGAGCAAAACTCCCAAACGCTTCCAGGAAAGACACAGGCTCTCCCACAAGCACACAAGTGTTTGCCCTCAGCTATAGATCAGGGACAAGCCTGTGAAGAGCAACCAAAGAGCTCGTCCGTCTTTCCCTCAATAGATGGGAGTAGGCGCGCTTGCGGATGTGTGCGTGTGTGTGGCCACGCGTTTGCTTAGGCATCAGTGTGTGAAAAGGTAGGTGCTTTTCTCTAGCTGCGTGTGCGTGCACGTGGTGCTGGGTGCACATCCCTGGGTGCTCGTGGAAAGGTTTCTGCATGGTTTTCGCTGAGGAATCGTGTGTGTGCACATGGACAAAGAGAAGGCGCAGCAACCAGGTTCCAGCGCCGAAGAAGGCAAAAGGCGAGGTTTCCGGCGCTATCTCCTTCTCTCCCCAGAGCTAGTCGCGCAAAGCAAGCCGCTAAGCCGGCGACCGGCAAGAGAGCTACAACGAAGCATGCCGAACGGAGAAAATAGCAGCAGCTCATCTGTTCACACCTTGTTTCTGCCATGTGCTTGAACGCCAAGACGTTCGCGCTTCTGTGAGATGAAAGACGTCCTTCTGCATATGTGGTTGCTCACACCGGTGCACTTGTTAGTGTATCCATTCAGTCCTGGGCTGCGGGGCATTCAGAAGTGGCTCTGTGGAGACGTCTGCATAGAGGCAGCTGTCAGAACACGCACACTCGATTGTTCACCAAAACATATGCAGACGCGTCCTTAGCCTGTAGATTTGGATGCACAGAGTTCCCTGTGTTCGCAAGAGACAAGGGAATCGCGTCTGTGCGCACAGAAGCAATAGCGGACCGTTTCCC
The DNA here is from genome assembly GCF_037038585.1 of Patagioenas fasciata. NCBI lineage: Eukaryota > Metazoa > Chordata > Aves > Columbiformes > Columbidae > Patagioenas > Patagioenas fasciata. The sequence continues at coordinate 2,697 of NW_027288661.1, read as the reverse complement.
TCGGAGTGAACGCGAAAGAGCCGTCTATATACTCGCAGACACGCGAACGTGCCTCAATGCGGTCACAGAGGCAGCAGCTTTTGCACAGATGCTCCTGGTGATTCTGGCACTTTCCAGGCACACTCCTGAAAGTCGCGCACACTGCTGTTCACTCGCTAAACGACCTCTTGGGAAACACGTCTCCGGTCGACGGACCGCTCAGATTGCTTCTCGTGTAACTGTGAACTGTGTCAGCGCAGGGAATCCGTCTCTGTTGAGCAGATGTCAATCCTGCCTCGCTTTTGCTTTGTTGCCTCTACCAAGATGATTTCCCGTTTCTCTCTTCACTGGAGCAGGCAGACACAGCCAACGCACATCAAGTGTCAAGAGACACGCTCTGCTGAGCTCAACGCTTGTGCAGATGCACATGTGCGACGAAGTCAACACACGTGCTTGTGGAGAGAAAGAAAGGGACTCCCAGGCGTGTGGAGCGACGGGGAGAAAGAGCGGGCGCTGAGGAGCACAGTTTCAAACAGACTGTCTCCACACAAACAGGCACCTGTCTGCAGGTATCCTAGATCTTGATTCTTGAACTTGAGGAAACACGCGTCTGAGCAAAACTCCCAAACGCTTCCAGGAAAGACACAGGCTCTCCCACAAGCACACAAGTGTTTGCCCTCAGCTATAGATCAGGGACAAGCCTGTGAAGAGCAACCAAAGAGCTCGTCCGTCTTTCCCTCAATAGATGGGAGTAGGCGCGCTTGCGGATGTGTGCGTGTGTGTGGCCACGCGTTTGCTTAGGCATCAGTGTGTGAAAAGGTAGGTGCTTTTCTCTAGCTGCGTGTGCGTGCACGTGGTGCTGGGTGCACATCCCTGGGTGCTCGTGGAAAGGTTTCTGCATGGTTTTCGCTGAGGAATCGTGTGTGTGCACATGGACAAAGAGAAGGCGCAGCAACCAGGTTCCAGCGCCGAAGAAGGCAAAAGGCGAGGTTTCCGGCGCTATCTCCTTCTCTCCCCAGAGCTAGTCGCGCAAAGCAAGCCGCTAAGCCGGCGACCGGCAAGAGAGCTACAACGAAGCATGCCGAACGGAGAAAATAGCAGCAGCTCATCTGTTCACACCTTGTTTCTGCCATGTGCTTGAACGCCAAGACGTTCGCGCTTCTGTGAGATGAAAGACGTCCTTCTGCATATGTGGTTGCTCACACCGGTGCACTTGTTAGTGTATCCATTCAGTCCTGGGCTGCGGGGCATTCAGAAGTGGCTCTGTGGAGACGTCTGCATAGAGGCAGCTGTCAGAACACGCACACTCGATTGTTCACCAAAACATATGCAGACGCGTCCTTAGCCTGTAGATTTGGATGCACAGAGTTCCCTGTGTTCGCAAGAGACAAGGGAATCGCGTCTGTGCGCACAGAAGCAATAGCGGACCGTTTCCCTCGGAGTGAACGCGAAAGAGCCGTCTATATACTCGCAGACACGCGAACGTGCCTCAATGCGGTCACAGAGGCAGCAGCTTTTGCACAGATGCTCCTGGTGATTCTGGCACTTTCCAGGCACACTCCTGAAAGTCGCGCACACTGCTGTTCACTCGCTAAACGACCTCTTGGGAAACACGTCTCCGGTCGACGGACCGCTCAGATTGCTTCTCGTGTAACTGTGAACTGTGTCAGCGCAGGGAATCCGTCTCTGTTGAGCAGATGTCAATCCTGCCTCGCTTTTGCTTTGTTGCCTCTACCAAGATGATTTCCCGTTTCTCTCTTCACTGGAGCAGGCAGACACAGCCAACGCACATCAAGTGTCAAGAGACACGCTCTGCTGAGCTCAACGCTTGTGCAGATGCACATGTGCGACGAAGTCAACACACGTGCTTGTGGAGAGAAAGAAAGGGACTCCCAGGCGTGTGGAGCGACGGGGAGAAAGAGCGGGCGCTGAGGAACACAGTTTCAAACAGACTGTCTCCACACAAACAGGCACCTGTCTGCAGGTATCCTAGATCTTGATTCTTGAACTTGAGGAAACACGCGTCTGAGCAAAACTCCCAAACGCTTCCAGGAAAGACACAGGCTCTCCCACAAGCACACAAGTGTTTGCCCTCAGCTATAGATCAGGGACAAGCCTGTGAAGAGCAACCAAAGAGCTCGTCCGTCTTTCCCTCAATAGATGGGAGTAGGCGCGCTTGCGGATGTGTGCGTGTGTGTGGCCACGCGTTTGCTTAGGCATCAGTGTGTGAAAAGGTAGGTGCTTTTCTCTAGCTGCGTGTGCGTGCACGTGGTGCTGGGTGCACATCCCTGGGTGCTCGTGGAAAGGTTTCTGCATGGTTTTCGCTGAGGAATCGTGTGTGTGCACATGGACAAAGAGAAGGCGCAGCAACCAGGTTCCAGCGCCGAAGAAGGCAAAAGGCGAGGTTTCCGGCGCTATCTCCTTCTCTCCCCAGAGCTAGTCGCGCAAAGCAAGCCGCTAAGCCGGCGACCGGCAAGAGAGCTACAACGAAGCATGCCGAACGGAGAAAATAGCAGCAGCTCATCTGTTCACACCTTGTTTCTGCCATGTGCTTGAACGCCAAGACGTTCGCGCTTCTGTGAGATGAAAGACGTCCTTCTGCATATGTGGTTGCTCACACCGGTGCACTTGTTAGTGTATCCATTCAGTCCTGGGCTGCGGGGCATTCAGAAGTGGCTCTGTGGAGACGTCTGCATAGAGGCAGCTGTCAGAACACGA